>NC_056726.1:1003205491-1003328707 GCF_019279795.1 Protopterus annectens
CCAACATATCCTCACCTTCCTTTCCCTTTAAATCTGAACTTGTGCATAAGAGGAGCCACTTGGTGCTGGCTTCTGCTTTGGCACCAGCAGCCAAAAAGCACAAACCTTCAGATCCCACTGCTCTAGCAGAACCAAAGACTAAAATCAAAAAACTTAAGGAACTGACTTCCTCTGCACCTTCTGCTACATCTTCCTTGGCACTGCAGATCTCAGTGCTGGTCATGTCGGTACTGACATCTTTGGCTTCCCTATCAGTACTGGCTCCATCTGTAATGCTTCTAGAAATTTTGGAATCCATACCAACCTCAGTGACGAAAGTGAATATACTTTATGTACCCAGGACAAGGTATTTGCCTTTTATTGACCCCTTCATAGGACAGCTCCCAAGTTTGTTCTTAGATAGACCAGAATCCCTCTTAGGCTTCTTTGTCCATTCCACCAGGAGTCTCACTGAAGTCAATGTTGTGAGGTTGGTAGATCAGCTCCTAGGGCTAGGGGACGTTTTGTCTCCTAGTCCACACTCCCTTCTGGAGATGGGACTTTTTCTGCCAGGACTCCACCAAATCTGACTCCTTTAACCTCCTCTGAGTGCTTTGAGCTTACAACGCTGATTCCGCTGGTTCTAGCTGTTCTGATGCCGACAGCATTTACCTTTTTGGTTCAAGGATCTGCCTAGACTGCCTTGGTTCCATTGGAACCAATGAAATCCCAGGGTCATGGCCTTGCTGCCAGGTCTGAGGGTTCTGGATCAGCTCCAGTTTTTTCTTTGGGGTTGGCCTTGACTCTCGGAGCTTCAGCTGACATAGGCTGTTCCTTGGCTCCTACATTGGGGTGGGTTTCTCAGAACAGGGTGTGACCTCTGTTCCAAAGTTGTCCTTCTTGGCTCTGGTCTCCCATCCCTCTTCAGGAGAACCTGCTTTCCAGGTAATGGAGAGGGCACTAGCCTCTTCAGGTTCTTGGCTGGCTCCTTCCACATTGGAATTTTATCCTGGGATCCCCTCTTGCCCAGATCTCCCACCAACCTCCACGCCCAGGCAGCGAGCACCAAAACTGCAAGAAACCCCTCTTCTTCCAAGTTCTCCTCAGAGTTTCCCAGTGAGGAGCAACCCTGGAAAAAGACATGTAAGTGGAAACACTTAGATTCCCCTGAGGAATCTGTCACAGAAGACGCAGACTTCAATGATGGGGAGGGTACCCCAGTCACCCCCAGAAGATTTCTCCTTTGGAGACATCCTGGAAATCCTGAATCAGAGGGGTAACTGGAAGCCCAAAGACCCTACCTCAGAGAAGTCATATACCTGCAGCCTTTTGTTGCTCACCCATCTACTTCTTGGGTGAGCCCTCCTATTGACGATCTTATTAAATTGATCACACAGTGGGCTTGGAAGGCCCCTGACTCCATAGAGCCAATTTCCAGGAGACCAGACAAAATTCTGTCAGCTCCAGAGGACCACCAGCACTGGGTTAAAGTTAGCGGTAGATGCCATGGTGGTTGCAGCGGCCACCTAAAAGGAACTGGTGGAAAAGAGTTCCACTGTTCATCACCCAATAAAGAGTCCAGGGTGATGGACAGAATTGGAAAGTGGGTGTATGCATCATTGACCTTTACTTTAAGGTCCTGTAATTTTATGGCACACTTTATTAGGCTCCAGAGGCATCTGATCAAGGAGTTAACAGATACCTTTTAGAAGCTGTGTCTGAGGACGTCCAAGATAAAGTGGCCTCCCAGCTAGCTACCTTGAAGTCTATTTCCAGCTCATCCATGAGGCTCATCGTGCATGCAGCCAAAGGTACAATGAGGGCAGTGGAATCCGGCATTGCCATAAGGCATCACACCTGGATGCACTTGTGTGAGTTTGTGGAGCCATTTAAGTGTAATTTCATCAATGCTGTTTTTGACAGATCTTCTTTATTCGCCCCAAAGTCAAAGAAGCATTAGCCAGGTACGAGAAAGATGGAAAGACCCTATCTGCAGTGGGCATATGTTTTTCTGTGCCCCAATGGTCCTATTCTAGGAACCAGAGGAGCAGGAAGATGTGGTTCAGAAAATCCCAAGGGCCTTTTCAGGATCCATATGGCGATGGCTGTCCTCAGGGCAGAGAGTGGAGCTCCAATGGAAGACGCTGACCTCATGGCTGAGATGGCCTGCAAAATCAGGGTACCAGAGAGGCTTTCTCTGGGAAACTGTACCAATGTTCCTGAAAGGGGACCCAATTGCTTACCTCTGGAGGCAGTCAGGGGAAGATTATCTTTGCACTGGAGGGCCTGGCAGCAAGTAACAGCAGATACTTGGGTACAAAGTATTGTTGCCAGAAGTTACCACGTTCCCTTCTCTCTCATTCCAAGATCAAGAAGAAGACTCCCTGATGTTCCACCCAATCAGAAGGCTCACACAACTCCGGAAATTCAAAATCTGCCAGAAAAGGAGTCATCCAAAAAGTCCCACTAGACCAGACAGGATCTGGATTTTATACAAGGTTCCTTTTGGTGCCAAAAATAAAAGACAGGGGACTTGAGACCAATTTTGGATCTCAGCCTTCTAAATAGGTTTGTTCAGGAAACAAAATTCTGGATGGCCACGGTTTAGTTTATCCTATCCTTATCATAGGTTCATAGGTAGGTACTAGGCTATCGGCCCAAGAGTCTAAGTAAGTCTAGCCAGCAAGGTTTCCTGGCTTATGCCACCCAAGAAGGTTATTTTCCTGTGCCCCTGTTGAGCAGAGCCACAGAAGTGATCTGTGGCTTCTGAAGGGTGTATTTCCTATTTCCCATCCACTTATCAAGATTTTTCTTGAAGAGTGCTAATGAGGAACTTTGCTTGACATAGATGTAGATGGATAGCTTGTTCCAGAGTATGGGAAGTCTCTGGGACAGGAATCTATCCCTCCAGCATGTCCTGTTTATTGTGGTCACAAGGTTTAGGTCCTTAGAGTGTGTAGCTCGGAGGGATTGGGATTTCTTTAGAATTCCTTCTTAAGGAAGATGATTGGATGTGCTATATAGATCTTCAGGATGTGTATTACCACATAAAAATGGACAAGTGCTCCAGAAGGTTCTTCTGCTTTCTGCTAGGATTCAGTCATTTTTAATTCAGAGTGTTAACCTTTGGCCTCACCACAGCCCCCAGGCTGTTCACTAAGTGTTTGACAGCAGTGACAGCTCACTTGAGACTCCACAGATTCTGGGTGTTTCCATATCTAGATGACTGGCTCATCACTGCTGCCATCAGGCATTTACTTCTTCAAGCAACAGACTTCATTATTCATCTCTTTGCTCAGCTGGGCATTACAGTGAACCACTCAAAATGTCAACTAAGTCCGACTCAAGATATAGAGTTCAAAGGAGCCTGTCTAAATACCACCACTTGTACAGCTTCCCTTCCTCTACACAGGCTACAAAAGATCAGATCCCAAGTACAAGACATTCTCTCCAACAACAAGGTACCTGCACTTTTAGTCCTTCAAGACATAGGGTCCTTGGCAAGCTGCCATTACCTTAGTTCCACTAGCAAGATTCCACATGAAAATGCTGCAGTGGCTTTTGGCATCCCGGTGGTCCATCCTGACCATCCAATGACTTATTCCATTTTAATCACCAGTCATTGCAAGAAGAATTTATCCTGGTGGATGGAATCCGAGGAAATTCTATTAGGCCGTCCCTTCGTTCCACCTCAGCCCAAGGCCATAGAGAACATGGACACTTCCCACATAGGGTGGGGGAGGCATTATCTGGAAAGAACAGTCCAAGGCACTTGGTCCTCAATGGAGGCCAATCTGCATATCAGTGTTCTAGAACTGAGGGCAGTGCTCTTAGCATTGCAAGCCTTCCAAACTGTCCTTCTTCTAGGAATGATTGCAATTCAGTCAGACAATATGTCAGTAGTCTGATACATCAGCAAACAAGGCAGAACCATGTCTTACCGCCTGTGTCGAGAAGCTCTCAGAGTATGGCAATGAGTGATATCCTCCAACTGCTTTCTGACAGCAATGCACATCCCAGTGAGCTCAAATGTGATAGTAGACAAACTGAGCAAATGCATTCTCCTGCCTCACCAGTGGTCTCTCAATCCCAGAGCGGCAAAGGAAATTTTCCATCGCTGGGGCCAGCCTTGCTGTGACCTCTTTAGATCACCCTGAACAACAAATGTAATTACTTTGCCCTAATACCCCCTCAGGGGGAGTCGCCTGAGAGATGCTGTCCTTCACGATTGGCCCTTGGGACTGCTCTCTGCCTTCCCCCCTTCCCATTGATTCCACTCTTCTTAAAGAAAGCCAGCAGGTTGAGAAGCAAGGTGATCCTCATTGTGCCCTTTTCCCCTTTCTCTCTGCAGCCTCATCTTCATCGCCCATGGATTCTTGGACCCCTGGATCTTCTTCTCAATGGACCCAGGTTGGTTCCCAGTCCAGGCCTCAAACTCACAGCTTGGCTCCTCCACCTCTCATTCCATATTGGCACAGAAAAATGATCTTTTCAGTCCAAGAAAATGACTTTACTCCAGAGACCTTTCCTCCTACTTTACACCCACAACAGAATTGAAATTTTCTATATGGAAGCACAATGATGGGCTTAACCCCTTTTCTGCACCAGTTGAAAAGGTATTAGAGTTTTTAATTGTGCTTTTCGGACAAGGAGCATCTGCTTCTGCTATTAATCTTCAGCTATCTCTTATGCTAATTTCCAGGCTGGCTTTTCAATTCACTTTTCATTCAGTTTTGATTATGTAAAGTATTCATGAAGGAGAGAATGAACTTGAAACCACTGTTTAAAGACCTTGTAATCTGGGATCTGTTGACCCTTTGTTTGCTTTTTGCAGCACTATAGTTTTGCACTTTCCCCATTTGAACCAGTGGCAAAGTTTCTTTCTGTTAGAACCTTTTTTTTTTTACATTTAAGACCCAATTGAAATTAAAAATACAAGAAAGCAAATTCTTAAAAACACACTATATTTATTTTCACCTCCATAGGGTTTTTAAGATAAGGATAGTCTTTTCTTCCTAAGGTAAGTTCTACTTCTAAAAATAATCAAAAATCTCACCATTTTTATCAATTTTTCCATTGTTTTTTTTCCATCATCATGAATGCTACTTACATTTGCTGTGTTCAGGCACTTGCATTTTTCTAATAACAAGAAAACTAGAAAAATTTAAAAAATCAATTCAGTCCTTTTTTTTTATTCTCATCTCTGAAATTTGTAAAAAATCACCTTGTTTAAGGTGTTAAGTTAGAGGCTTACTTTCATATACAATAAAAAGAATCTACAATTACCAGCTCCAGTGAGAGCGCATTCTATTAGGGTAGTAGCCATGTCTACTGTTTTCCATTCTAAGGTTTTCATGGATGAAACATGCGCTACTCCGCATACAAATTGTATCTGGTGTCCAGGGGAAGAGCATCATTTAGCTCTATGGTTCTCAGCAATATCCTTCTGTAAGGCCACCCAAGATCTGAAGTAGCTGGGGGCTCTGTCCCAAAGGTCAAGGATAAATGAAGATTGACAACATCAGATAAAGAAGTTATGTAATTACCGTAACATTCCATCTGTGTTGTCGATCTTCATTTATCCTTGGCACCCCACCCTCCTTCCCCCTCCTGCAGACTTTTTGGAGGATTGGATGCTTGTCCTGGTAATTTTATCAGGTTTGACCTTGGACATAGCCTCTTCAATTCCATATACATATTCTTCTGTCTTTTTGTGTAGCTGCAAACCCGATGTGAGGTAATTTGGAGAGAGGTATTGTGGGTAGAGTCTTACCTTGACAGTTTTTGGATCATGCTAGCTGTGTAATGGATGAGCCAGTTCCGAGGATCAGAACCGTGTTCCAAAGGCCAAGGATAAATGAAGATCAACAACACAGATGGAACGTTATGGTAAGTACATGACTTCTTTTTTTTAAAAACAATTAAAAACTAAGGCAGCAGATTTTCAAGATTTGACATAGTGAAGACCATTTCTCTGCTGCTTCTCCTTTCTTATGAATGTGGCTTCTCTAACACTGTAAAGAAGAGAATTCAAAGTATTTCCAGTGGATGGAGAAATCAAATGAAGAAAACAAGTCAGAACGTTTGCAACACCCAAAATGGCTCTTTATCAGAAACTCATGATTCTGAAGGAAAGCCATGCACAAACACACACACACACACACACACACACACACACACACACACACACACACACACACACACACACACACACACACACACACTCACACATGTGCTTTCAAGCCTACATGATGTCATCAGACTGCTATATATAAAAATGGTGGTGGGGTACCTTTGTGGTCCACTTAGTACCCTGAGAGTCACTTCACCACACATTTAGTTTTCTATGTATTGATACCAAATTTATTTCATGACATCCAGCTAGTGTAAAATATATCATGCTATGCACACCCGTTCTGTTTGCTTAGATAAAGCACATGCTACAAACATGTTATGTATTTGCAGGTTACCTACAAAATGAAACTACTGTAAGTAATATGTATCATCTGCTTCTGGCTGGGGTACTAGATAAAGAGATGTAGTATACCCAGCTGGTACAGAAATGCATAAATAAAGAAATGAATTAAAGTAAGTATATGGCCAAATACAGTCTAAGTAAAATAATGTTCTTTTTAGGGGGTCTGTTCCTACCTCTCAGTGGATCTCCGTAGTAGCTAAGACTCCTGTGGCTTACTGTTTGTATGTAATACCTACACAGAAGGAGCACATAAACAGTGCAATTGTGAGATGACAGCTGTATTATTTATTATTACCAATGCTGGCCACAGGGGCATTCACTAAGTCAGTACTCCCTTACTTAGTTGTGCAATATACTGATATAGATGTAAACACAAAGGATGGACATGAACCAAATAAAAGGAAGAAAAAAGTTCATCCCTGTTTCCTTTGTGTATTAAACTGAGTTTGCTGTGAAGAAACATGCACACACACGCACACACACACACACACACACAAAATAAAAACGAAACCAAACATTTTAGCTGTAGTATCTGATAACCACAACTGCAGCAGGGCTAGCCACCCAGTGGTGTAAATATTAGCTCTAGATGTTTATCACTGTTGATTTGATAGCCTTCCAACCCCATGTGTAAAAACTGGGAAAAATAGAGTTATGGAAGGATGGATCTGATAGCCACAACTTATTTCTTACAGTGCAGATAATAATAGGCAAGGGGGTAGAACACACTTCGAGGAAGTGATCCTAAAGTCAAAGCAGTGGTGAAACACTAAGCAGATGATTAAATGCTGAGGGAACCTGCACCTTCACAAAATGTGCACATGTAATGAGTAGTAAACAGCAAAACTATTGGTGTGTATATACATACATATATATATATATATATATATATATATATATATATATATATATATATATATATATATATATATATATATATCAAAGAGCAGAATGCCTCCAACCAACAGTCAAATCGTAAAAATAGAAAAAGGAGGCACCAGACCATGGCTGTAAATATCATAAAATACTTTTAATCCAAAAATCAAATATCAGGTGGGCGCTTTTGTGGACTAAGCCACTTCATCAGACAATACAGTGAAAAACTCTTCAAATTATATACCTAACAATTCAATTAAATATGCTAATACATTACCTTCCCCTCTTAACTTAAAGTCATATTGCATTCAGCATAAACTCTTATCCAAATATAACTAAGATGCAAGAAAATTTACATCTGATATACAATTTGCAAGCAAAACTCAATGATAAATTGAATATTAAGCCTATTTTATTAGCTAGGGACCTACAAAAGTAGGGTTGGTAGCTTTTATGCAATGTTATTTTAAGATGTTTGTGTTTATATATGGTGTATGTTTTTATACATATGTATTTATTTTTATATTATTACAGTGATATTATTGTTAGAATTTTATGTAGAAGGTTTAATTTTGTCTATTATGTACTGTAATGTTAAGTTTTGCTTGCCTCCTTTTTCTATTTTTACAATATATATATATATATATATATATATATATATATGTATATAGTTACACTTCAAAACATCTAAAACTCATAACATCTAAATTCGAAACAGCGAGAACACAACATTTAAAACCCATAACATTGAATCTCATAACATCAAAACTTTGCATCACAACATCGAACACTACAAATCCCATGAAAATAACACCCTGTCCACCTGTATCACCAAACTAACAAACACACTTTTTACTATGTTTCTGCAGGGGAGCAAGCCCATAAATTAAATATACCAACTCCAACATCGCACTACAGTGGGAAAAAGTTAATTTCCTAACCCCACTATATCGCGATCACCATAAAGAATGTACACATAATGTTTATATCACTTACCTGTATGGTCTAAAAAACACATACAGAGTGGTAAACTAAACACTATATAAATAGTATAAATTCCTACACTATATAATAAAAACTAAATAAATAAAAACTACATTTCATACTGATACCACAAGAATAACAGATTAAACTATGACATTTACACATTTCATAGGTTCATAGGTTCATACCAGGCTATCTGCCCTGGGGCAATTATAAGCCTAGCCCGATTCTGTATGGCTTACGCCACCACTTGATTTGAGTATACTGTGCCCTTTTTAAGGTTTAGTTTGCTGTGCCTCTGTCTAATAGTGACACGGGAGTAATCCCTGGGACAAACCTACGATCCCCCATCCACCTATCGAGATTCTTCTTGAAGAGATTCAGTGAGGTGCTCTGCCTCACATGAACTGGAATTCTATTCCAGAGCAAAGGGAGCCTCTGGGTTATGAACCTGTCCCTCCAGCAAGTTCTATTTATTTCTGTGCTGCTGAGGTTCAAGTCCCTCGAGCATGTGGCTCTAAGGGCTTTAGATTTACTGAGGTGGAGCATGTCCATTAATTCTGGATTTGACATAGCTTTGTATGTCAGGCATAGATCGCCTCGAAGTAGGCGGTATGCAACTGAGTAGAGCTGGAGTTTTTTTAACCGAGCAGCATATGGCATCTGTTTGAGACCCTTGATCCTTCATGATATGGTATTATACATTTTCAGTGTTATGAAATTTGATATTATGAGTTTTAGATGTTTGGGGTTTTAGATGTGGTCTCGATGTTTTGAATTTAGATGTTAGTAGTTTTAGATGTTTTGAAGTGTAACTACACACACACACACACACACACACACACACACACACATATATATATATATATATATATATATATATATATATATATATATAAGCACTTTATAATCTTGAAATACTGAAATGTCGAATTTCAGTATCTCGAGACTATAAAGCCAAATGTTTACAATAGCGAAAGTTCATAATCGCGAATTTGAATATCTCAAATTCACGGTTATGGCCTTATGCTATGTAATGTTTAAACTGTGAGCTTTGGCTGGTTAAGACCTGCATGATATCAACTTGAACACATAAGTGTAGCTAAGTAACTTTTATCTGCACTTTTTAAAGTAATTTGTTTGTGTTGCTTTGAGCAATATCTAGCTGGAAGCTGACTGTTTTTTCAGTAGTGCATGTGGTATTTTCAGTTAAGGCTTGTTAAAAACCTGCATAGCCAGTGATAGGTGGGGGTAGTTTCCTTCATTGTTATTCAGTTTCTGTCTTATACAAGTGGTACAGTGAATTATCTTCTGTTTAAACTGTGAGCTTTGGCCGGTTAAGACCTGCATAGGTTCATAGGTTCATACTAGGCTATCTGCCCTAGGGCATTTATAAGCCTAGCCAGAATGTGTTTGGCTTTCGCCACCCATTTTAAATTTATTTTGCTATGCCCTTTTTTGAGGTTAGTATACTGTGCCTCTGTCTAACAGTGACATAGAAGTGATACCCGGGGTAAACATATGATCTCCCATCCACTCATCAAGATTCCTCTTGAAGAGAGTCAATGAGGGACTCTGCCTAACCTGGACTGGGATTTTATTCCAGAGTGAAGGGAGCCTCTGGGTTATGAATTTGTCCCTCCAGCATGTCCTATTTATTTCAGTGCTGAGGTTCAAGTCTCTCGAGCGCATGGCTCGATGGGATTTGGATTTTCTGAGGTGCAGCATGTCCATTAATTCCGG
This sequence comes from Protopterus annectens, assembly GCF_019279795.1. Classification (NCBI taxonomy): domain Eukaryota; kingdom Metazoa; phylum Chordata; order Ceratodontiformes; family Protopteridae; genus Protopterus; species Protopterus annectens. Next base: position 1,003,215,552 of record NC_056726.1, read on the forward strand.
GTTGGACATGGCTTTATAAGTCAGGCACAGATTGCCTCTGAACAGGCGGTATGCCACTGAGTAGAGCTGGAGTTTCTTTAACCGGGCAGCATATGGCATCTGTTTGAGCCCTTTGATCCTCTTGGTGAGGTACTTTTGGGGTCTTTCCAGTTGCTGCAGGTGTCTGGTAAGGTACATCCCAAAAGGGGCATTGTACTCAATTATAGGCCTGAGGAGGGATGAGTAAAGAGGCACGATGACCTCCCCTGATCTAGATGTGAATCCCTTCATGATTAGATGGGCTATATAAAATGTTTTTCTAACCACTTTGGCCATGTGGTTGTCAAATGAGAGATTGCTATCAACTTGGGTCTCCAGGTCCCTAATTACTTGTTCTGTACTTAATGGATTACCACCTATGTGGTAATTTGTGGGCACTTTGTTTTTTCCAAAGGGGATGACTATACACTTTTTGGCATTCAGCTTGAGGCCATGGCTCTGGCACCAGTTGTCTGTTTCTATGAGGCCCTTTTGCAGGATTCTTGTGTCGGATGGAGAGTCGATTATGGCGCCCAGTTTGCAGTCATCTGTGAACTTGGTCAGCCACAGTCCTTCCATGTTGGCCTGTACCTCCGAGAAATATATACCGAACAAGAGAGGTCCCAGGACTGAGCCTTGTGGGACACCACTTGTAACTGGTTTGGAGTCTGACATGGCTCCAGCAATTCTAACCATGTGGGTTCTGTCCTTGAGCCAGTTTGCATGATATCAACTTGAACGCATAAGTGTAGGTAAGTAACTTTTTAAAGTAATTTGTTTGTGTTGCTTTGAGCAATATCTAGCTTGAAGCTGACTGTTTTTTCAATAGTGCATGTGGTATTTTCAGTTAAGGCTTGTTAAAAACCTGCATAGCCAGTGATAGGTGGGGGTAGTTTCCTTTATTATTATTCAGTTTCTGTCTTATACAAGTGGTACAGTGAATTATCTTCTGTTTAAACTGTGAGCTTTGGCCGGTTAAGACCTGCATGATATCAACTTGAACGCATAAGTGTAGCTAAGTAACTTTTATCTGCACTTTTTAAAGTAATTTGTTTGTGTTGCGTTGAGCAATATCTAGCTGGAAGCTGACTGTTTTTTCAGTAGTGCATGTGGTATTTTCAGTTAAGGCTTGTTAAAAACCTGCATAGCCAGTGATAGGTGGGGGTAGTTTCCTTCATTGTTATTCAGTTTCTGTCTTATACAAGTGGTACAGTGAATTATCTTCTGTTTAAACTGTGAGCTTTGGCCGGTTAAGACCTGCATGATATCAACTTGAATGCATAAGTGTAGCTAAGTAACTTTTATCTGCACTTTTTAAAGTAATTTGTTTGTGTTGCTTTGAGCAATATCTAGCTGGAAGCTGACTGCCTGTTTTTGTCTTGGTGTTAATCTTGGTGGCTTTGAAACTGCCTGCCCCTCTTGTAAATTTGCACTTGGATACTCCTCCTGAGCCCATCTCATTTGCTCACTCAAAAAAAAAATGTATCTGCTTTTACTGTATTTGTGTTTCTTCCTACTTTATTTTGCTTTTGCGTCATCTTAAAAGTACTCAATTGTATTTATTACTGCTTGGTGTAACTCACTCTAAGCCTTTTAGTTTAAGCACTTGGGCTTCATACCAGTTGTTTTACATTAAGAAGGTTTCTGCTCTGCACTGTAGTGGCAGGACATGTAGCTTACATCCTTCTAAGTTGGGAACTGCTGAGTGAAGGCTCAGTGTTTGTTATTCTAAAAGTGTATTAATTCTGGTTTAAGCACTTGGGCTTCAGGCCAGTTATTTTACATTAAGAGGGTTCGTGGTCTGCACTCTTGTGGGAGGAGAGGCTGGACTCTGCCCTTCTGAGCTGGGAATTTCTGGTTAAAGGCTTATAGTGCCTGCATATTTGAACTGTTTCTTACTAAATTGGTACACCTTGTTTGCTGCAGCATAGACTAGATCCAGGCCTGCTGAATCTAGCTTTGTTTGTATAACTTGACACTAATCCAGGCATTCTTTAAAGTATTCAATTGTATTTATTACTGCTTGGTAGTAACTTGATTAAAGTGTAGCTATCATTCTAAGTCTTTTGGATTAAGCACTTGGGCTCAGACCAGTTGTTTTACATTAGAAAGGTTTGTGGCCTGCACTGTGGTGGCAGGACAGGTAGCTTACATCTTTCTAAGTTGGGAACTACTGATTGAGTGCTCAGTGTCTGTTATTCTAAAAATGTATTAGTTTTAGTTGAAGCACTTGGGCTTCAGGCCAGTTGTTTTACATTAAGAAGGTTCGGGGTCTGCACTCTTGTGCGAGGAGAGGCTGGACTCTGCCCTTCTGAGCTGGGAATTTTTGGTTAAAGGCTTATAGTGCCTGCATATTTGAACTGTTTCTTATTGGAATTGGTACACCTTGTTTGCTGTAGCATAGACTAGATCCAGGCCTGCTGAATCTAGCTTTGTTTGTATGCTTGTTTGCTTGTTATTTCTCTGAAAAGCTAATTCCACCTAAAACATTTTTTTTCAGTGCTTCTGTGGATCCCTAGTGACATCTGCATTGCTTACTGTACTTATTTCCTTGTTTCACTTGAAAGAAAGTTACTGTTTGTCATTTTGCATTTAAGTTACCTGTAACGCATTGCATTTAAGTTACCTGGCACTTGCTCACTAAAGCAATTATATAAGTCAGCACTAAAAAATTAAAAGCACTACACCCTAACAAACTCCCCTTGAGTCCCTTGTTCCCATTTGGCCCTTTTTTTTCAATTATAAAGGAATTCCCAATACTATTCTAGTATGTCCAAAGGCCAGTTGTCAATCTCCTCTCCTTTTCTCTGAAAAGCTAATTACACCTAAAACGTGTTTTTTCAGTGCTTCAGTGGATCCCTAGTGACATCTGCATTGCTTACTGTACTTATTTCCTTGTTTCACTTGAAAGAAAGTTACTGTTTGTCATTTTGCATTTAAGTTACCTGTAACGCATTGCATTTAAGTTACCTGGCACTTGCTCACTAAAGCAATTATATAAGTCAGCACTAAAAAATTAAAAGCACTACACCCTAACAAACTCCCCTTGAGTCCCTTGTTCCCATTTGGCCCTTTTTTTTCAATTATAAAGGAATTCCCAATACTGTTCTGGTATGTCCAAAGGTCAGTTGTCAATCTCCTCTCCGGTCCAGCTGGTGAATCTGGGAATCTTGAGGCAATGTTACAACTGCCTCATGTACACAGACAACTCCCTCCTCCTCCCAACAAATTCCAACACATGTGAGAGATGTAACCATATAGCCAAACTGGAGGATAAGCTCTCTCAACTCAGTACTAACAAAACCTGTCAGGAGGAGAAGGAAACCACACTCACTACAATTCCAGTCTCACATAGATCTACCACGACAGCAAACCAAACACATAAACACACAAAAACATACTCGGAGGCTCTAAATAAAAATCTGCCTAAGCAGAAGAGTCCTCCAAAGCAGACACCCAAGCAACCACAACCCCAAAACAAAACACGTGCAACACATAGCTCACAAAGCTAGTGTGCCAAACAGTCACAGCCCTTAAGGTTAAACAACACACCTGATACACTTGTAATAGGTGACTCTATCGTCAGGCACACTGAAGTCCCGCTCACCAGGCTGAACAAGGAGAAGGTCATGGTGAGCTGCCTGTCGGGAGCTAGGATCCGCCACATAACATAAGCACTCAGGTCACTCCAAGACAAGTACAAATATGACTCAGTCATTGTCCATGCTGGTGTGAATGACCTGAGACGTACCTCCCTGGACTACATGAAAAGAGACATAGAGGAGCTCTCTGAGCATGTGGCCCAGGCCAGTATGACCCTGACCTTGAGTAGCATCTTACCCTCACCAAGAATGATGCCACAATATGAAGACAAGATGATCAATTTCAACAATTGGCTTAAGTATTGGTGTCATTCAAAGGGGATCCAATGTCTGTCAGCCTGGGATGACATGTTCGACAGGCCATGATGCTTCACTAGGGACGGCTTGCACCTGTCACCCCTGGGCTTTCAGATATTGGCAAAGGCTCTTGCTACCCCCATAGTGCCTTTTTTAGGCAAGGCTCAAAAAACAAACCCATCTCCATAGGTATCACAAGGGATAAGAAACTAAGAATAATGCTACTCAACGCCAGAAGTCTAAACCTCAAGATGCATGTACTCGAAATGCTCCTTAGCATGGAGAACATCGATATCTGTGCAGTAACAGAAACCTGGTTCAAGGCTCCCGAGAGCATCCCAGCACTACCAGGTTATACCTCATACCATGCTTTTCGGCCCCAAAACTTGGACCGAACCAGAAAAGGAGGGGGAGTATCAATATTCGTCAAAGATACTCACACCTCCAGGTTGGTGGCAAAGCACGAAGTCCACAATCTGTGAGAAAATGACAATACCATAGAATATGAAGGAGGTCTGCTTGGGGATGAGAACAGCATGAACACGAAGGGGACTTATTTGGGTTAAATTTGTTTTAATTTGATTGGGGTAAAGTAGGCATCATTATTAATCATTAATTGTGTGTATGCTAATTTTTAAAAGGGATAAATTCCTTAGTGTGTCTAATAGCCAGGACTTTCTGAGATTCTGACAATTGGGAATTATAATTCAACCAAACATTAGATAAAAAGACAGTTGTGGTCCATCATTAAAGAATTAATTAATTTATATGAGTTTGAGAGCATTTTATCAGATGATGAAAGTATTTTGATAATCGTGTTAAGGTTTTTCAATTGTGAGTCTATGGGGACCAGAGATACAAATTTGTTTTAATTATTGCTCTTAGTTGTGTAAGAATTGGTGAGTAATTCCAGTTTACTTTCAATAACTTACGCCAGTCAGATAAAGGCAAGTCAAGATATTTCAAACATCTCCTACTTTTAGATTTTTAATTAAAAGGATAGTTTGTTAAGTTCAAAAGTTTATTGTCCAATAATATATTTGGGTTTAGATGAATTGGCTGAACATGGTGTGAGATCTTTTCTAGTTTACACATTTTGAGTAAGGTTTGGAAATCTCTAATCTTTTGTTTAAATACTGTAGATATATTTTTAATAAATAAACTATCCAGAGAGATAAAGGGAATAGCTTCAGGATTTAAATTATTAGAAATGACATAATTATACCATAATTTTATCCATAAAGATTGATTTGGATAAGAAGTGTTATTGAATTTAGAGATAGTAAGAAGTTTATTGGATGAGACAATCAAATAATAGAGATAAAGATTAGGTAAACCCAAACCTCCCTTGTCCTTGAAAATGCCAATCTAGAATAAGAAATTCTAACAGATTTAGGAACCATATGAATTTTGCCAAAGCTTTATTTACAGACTCAAAAAATTTTTTTGAAATTATCTGATCAGATGATGAGAATTGGTAAAGAAATTTAGGCAGAATATTCATTTTAATAATGGCCACCCTTGAAAGAAATGAAAGGTTTAGATGCTTCCATCTGTCCATATCAGACAATATAGAGTTCCATAATTTATTAATATTATTTTGAAAGGAAGATTTATTATTGTGTTCTAAATTGATTCCTAAATATTTTATATTATAAGTAAACTGAAAATGATCGCCTGGAAACAAAAAGATTTGTGTGCTAAATGATTTAAGGGAAAAATATGAGTTTTGTAGAATTTAAAAGATAGTTGGAAACCAAAGAAAATAATCAATAGAATTCATTATTTTCTGTAATCAGATAATGGAGTTTGAAAGTAGATTACTAAATCATCCACAAACGCAGAGAAATGAATATTAGTATTAAGAATTCTAGGGATGTTATGACAAGTATTTTGAGTGATAAACAATAGCAAAGGTTCTAAATAAATGTTGAAAAGAAAAGGGGACAATGGACAACCCTGTCTTGTTCCTTTAGTGATCTTTATCGGAGCAGAAAATTGACCATTAATGTATAGTCTAGTAAACATATTCTTGTATAAAACTTTTAAAAAATTTATAAAGAATAAGGGAATATTAAAACATAACATAGTTTGAAATAGAAAGTTCCAACATACTCTGTCAAAGGCATTTGATGCATCTATAATCAAAGCATATACAGGGTTTGGATTTTTCTTAATGAGATGAAGTATAGTCTCTAAAGATAGAGTATTATCCCAAGCATGTCTCTGAGACATAAAACCTGATTGATCTGATGAGATAATTGAGGGTAAAATCCGCTTCAATCTGTTAGCCAGAATAGATGACAGAATCTTAATATCCACGTTAATTAAAGAAATGGGTCTATAATTTACTGGGTCAGATTTATCTTTATTATTTTTAGAATTAGAATGGTTTTGATGTGTTCCAATGAATATCTGAGATATCATTAACTCTTATATGATTGTAAACTTTAAATAGAAAGGGAAGAACTACCAATTTGAAAGTTTTGAAAAATTCTGGGTAAAACCATCAGGTCCCGGAGATTTACCCAATTTAAGATTATCTATTGAATCCGAGATTTCTTGTACCGATACAGGGGTAGAAAGTAGTTTTTGCTGATTATCATTAAGTTTAGGGAACTGCAAAGAGTCTAAAAAGAGTTTTGAGTGATTATCTTTAACAGAATTAGAAGAACCTGAATATAACTCAGTGTAAAGAGAGGTGAAAAGTTGAATAATCTCTTCATCAGTATTATATAATCTGTTATTATAAGATAAAGATGTAATATTTGGATTTCTGAAGTTAACTTTAATAATTCTCGCTAACAATTTAGATGGAAACTGGGCCCACTCTGAATATGAAGCAAGTAGCTTTTGTTCAGCTAAGGAGAGGTTATTTTGGTGAAGCAGAATTAAATCTTTCTGACAATCAAAAATTTGTTTTTCTAAAGTAGCATCATAGTTCAGACTAAGATGATTTTCCAACGAAGAAATTCTTGATTTTAAGAATTCCTCTTTCTTAAAATATTGTTTTTTGAAAAAAGCAGCTTTACTAATAAATAAACCTCTTAATCTTGCTTTACATGCAGCCCATTGTATGTCATAAGGAATGTTAGATGATTCAAGACTATTCACCATTTCATTTAGGATTTCTGAAGCTTGTTTGCAAATATCTTCATTTGACAATAAGTTATTATTTAAGGTCCCCTTATTAAACATAGTTTTATTTTTGATATTGGGTTTTATGTTCAATTCTTGAGTGATCTGAAAAGAATCTGGGTTCTGTAGTAAAGTCCACAATATATTTTGAAATATAATCTGAAATTAGAAAGAAGTCTAATCTGGACCACGAATGATAGCACTGAGAATAATAAGTATATATATCATTCTTGTTTATACTTTTAACAGTGCAGAGGGGATCTATTAAATTATATTCTGTCATCAAATCCTTTATAGCCAGAGTAGATTGAAGATTATAGGTGACAGTGGAGCGGGAACGATCAATTACAGGGTTTATAACTGCATTCCAGTCACCACCCACTATAATATGATGATCCTTATAGGATGCAAGAATATTGTAAATTTTTAAAATGAACAAATGTTGTGAATTACATGGGCCATATAGATTTAAAATTAATAAGGGTTTGTCCAAACCACCAATAGAAGTAAATAAGCACCACCTCCCCTCATCATCAAATTTCTCATCAATAATATTCCCAATGAATTTTTTGTTTAATGATTATAGCTACACCTCTGGAGTTAGATGAGTCACCTGAAGCTATAATCGTTTTGATCCATTTTTTTTTTAACTCTTTATTCCAATCAATACGTGAAATATGGGTCTCTTGAATAAAACAAATGTTAGCCTGTGATTTAAAGATCATATGAAATAATAGTGACTTTTTCGCTTTATCTTGAATGCCTCTAACATTCCAAGAATCTAAAATTATGTCAACAGGCATATTCTACAAGTATAATCATTATTGATGCTATAAAAGTGAACTCAATGTGCAAATCCAACAGAACATTAAAAGAAGAAGAAAAAATAAAAGAAAAACAGTCTTTAAGTATACAAGCAAGTCATGAAATAACATTTGTTAGAAAAAAGAGAAAAAGTTTTTTTAAGAACCATGAAATGTATAATAATAACCTTTATCCTAACCCTAGTGCCTACCCACCAATCCCCCTGTGATAAAGGAAGAGCAGAAGAACATAAAAAAACATTGTAATTATAGATAATAATAACCTCAAGTTAGAATACAAATTACTCAAAGGAAGCCTAACATAACATAAAGTCCGAGTAATACTACTAAAATATATACAAAATTAACTAATTTCAAGACGTCCAACATGCTTAATCCCTACTTCTAATACTAATCTAAAGCTCCTGTCCTTAAATTAAAATTTATAGTGATTAACTGTATTTCCTCAAGTATTTCAAGAGAAAGAGAAACAAGTAAATAATAAATAAATCACACTCTGCTTAACTAGAACACTCTATCATAAGAAGTAATACAATTAAAACTGAAAGATATGTAAGATAACATATATAAGTATAACAAAACCAACTGGTAACATTATAATATAAGTAAATAAGCATAGCATTACTGAACTAAAGATAATAGTCATGCACTATCTACTGAACCTTCTTTAGTATTTTAGTGATAATTTCATTAATCAACATGACCATTAGTATGATAAAAACACTAATACCTGTAGAATAAGTATTTAGTTATAGTTCAAATAAAGCAAAAAACAACTACCAAGCAACCATATCTCAAAATGAAAAACAATTCAGTCTGGAGATGCATCTATTAACTAGATAACAGTAGTACAGGAACTATTCAAAATGAAATATTATAAGCTGTAAGGTTTTAACACTAGTTAATATACATGAATAAAGTATAATTATATTATTAAATAGTAACTTAAACAGCATCATATATATTGGACTGAATGTACAACAATGTGCATACATATAATTTTAAATCTACTTTTTGAATATTTTACTAATGACTCTGTTAGGTTATGTAGCCATAGTATTCTTCTAAGCTATAGATGTAACATAGCAAAACAGCATGAAAAGACAAGGCTTTTAAAGTAAACATTTTGAACATCTAATTAAAACAGAAACAAGCAAGCTAAATGCAGTAAATCTAAGGGCTTAAATATATACAGGTAGATTCAGCTAATCATATTAAAGATAGTTATTTCAAACCTTTCAAATAAGTAAAGGCTTTCTTAAACATAAACTACTAATCATAAATATCACATCCAGCCTCTGAGAAGAGAGAGAGCAGAGAATAGAAAGAACATGAAACTTTCATATGAACAGGTATACTTTGTAACATTTGTCAAATTAAACACTTCAGTATAATATAAAATATTGTATGAAAAAATATTCTGAATAGGAAAATATGTTCATTTCTTTACACATCCTTTAGAATTTTAATATATAAAACTAACCTGTTCATTTGTTTCCAGAAACATTTTCACTCTGCTTTATGAAAGTAGCAGCTTGCTTTTGAAGTCATGCAGACACACTAAAAGTCACTGAATATATTATGTGACATGAATCTGTTTAAATTTAAAAAGCAACCTTCATTTATGAAGAGAAAACACTTTAAATAATAACCAGATCTATTAAAAAGTTAGTGCTATTGAATACTTGTTGAAAACAAGCAGACTTGTGTATTTGAAACTGTCCTTCTTTCCTCACAAATGATGACATCACCATCCATCTCAGAGAGACTGTAGTGTGCGCATGTTCATGCAGAGCATCAGCTGGAACTCTGAGAGGAAGATTTTCTTGCTAGAATGTTGAGATGGAATGTTTTTCCCTCCAAAAATCATTTAGCTTACACAGAAGGCTGTAACTCAAAAGCTTGTAGTAAAATTAACATATTATCTATTTACACAGCAAGCATATGTGAGAGAAAGAGAAAAAAGTAAATACAGCAATTTAAATGCTTCTATTAATCCACACAAATCTAACAAGCATATATCCTGTCACTGCACACCAAATCTATCATGTGTAAATTACATGACAAGTTCTTAAGCTAATATAATTATGTCACACCAGAATTACAAATCATGTAACACAAATACTGTCAGAGTAAAGAAATGAAAAAATCAAACCTTATTGTAGTTCTTTAACAGTAGAATATTAAGATACAGTGTCAGGAAGCTTTTTAAATGTTTTAAGAAAAATGTCTTTTGCATCTTTAGGATCTGAACATACAAATCTTTTGTCATTAGCTGTGAAAGACAAGGTATTAGGATAAGCCATTTGAAATCTAATCCCTCTTTTATCAAGTCAGCACAATAGGGGCTAGTTTTGTCTATTTAATTTGATCTGTGCAGGAAGATCTTGGGAAAATGATAGTTTGTGAGACTTCCATATGAATTGTTTCTTTGTTTTAGCAGTTTCTAGGATCTGGAAAGTGTCTTGAAAGTTTAGTAACTTAGTATAAATTAACCTTGGTGTAGAAGAATCTTGCTTTGTCGCAGTGCTCTGTGCTCTCTCTACAATTATAGATTTAGAAGAAGCTTCAGAATTTAACAGTGTTCCAAAGATATTTTAGTCACAGATAACAAGTTTTATTGTCATAAGATTCAGGTAAACCACTTAATAATGATGTTATTTCTTCGACTCCTGGCTTCCAGATCCAATATTTTAGCTTGTAAATCTGAAATAGTTTTATCTCTAGATTTAAAGTCACTTTCCAATAAGTCTGTTTTAACTTCCAAAGCTAAGATTTTATTTTCAATAGTAACAATACTATCGTTTATTTGCTTTAAAGATTTACTAAAGTCTGCAAACTGTTCTGAAAAGTTTTGTATAGCACTTTGGATTGGTTTTAATGCTATTTTTAGTTCTTCTAAAAGGAAATTTGAGCCATTTAAATCTTTATTACTTACATTAATAGTTTCTGTAGGTTGTCTAGATGATTTCAGTCTTTTGAACCTGAATCTTTTTCAGGAGAGAGCATTGAAGTATATTTGGCCTTTGTAGGCTGAGTCTCCATGGAGTCAGATTTTGTAGCCGTGCCCAGAAATGGAATGCAGTCAACAGGATACCAGGAACCAGGAACAGACTGGAGCAGTAGGAGTCCCAGCAGCAGAGAGACCAAGAATGTTCTGAGGTAAAATAAATCCCAGGATAATAAGTCCAGAAGAAAAAATAATCCAAATGCGTAGAAAAAGATTTATAAAATCTTTTAGTATAAAAATTTGAGGAAAAAGGTTGATATAAAGTTGTAAAAAAAACCAAAAGTTAAATAGCTGTGAGGAGCTCAGAGAGTAAGGACTAGACTAGTCGGCGGCCATCTTGGAATCCTCAGTTATTTTACATTAAGATGGTTCATGGTCTGCACTCTTGTGGGAGGAGAGGCTGGAGTCTGCCCTTCTGAGCTGGGAATTTCTGGTTAAAGGCTTATAGTGCCTGCATATTTGAACTGTTTCTTACTGGAATTGGTACACCTTGTTTGCTGTAGCATAGACTAGATCCAGGCCTGCTGAATCTAGCCTTGTTTGTATAACTTCAGCACTAATCCAGGCATTCTTTAAAGTATTCAGTTGTATTTATTACTGCTTGGTAGTAACTTGATTAAAGTGTAGCTATCATTTTAAGTCTTTTGGATTAAGCACTTGGGCTCAGACCAGTTGTTTTACATTAGGAAGGTTTGTGGCCTGCACTGTGGTGGCAGGACAGGTAGCTTACATCCTTCTAAGTTGAGAACTGCTGATTGAGTGCTCAGTGTCTGTTATTCTAAAAGTGTATTAGTTTTGGTTGAAGCACTTGGGCTTCAGGCCAGTTATTTTACATTAAGAAGGTTCGGGGTCTGCACTCTTGTGCGAGGAGAGGCTGGACTCTGCCCTTCTGAGCTGGGAATTTTTGGTTAAAGGCTTATAGTGCCTGCATATTTGAACTGTTTCTTACTGGAATTGGTACACCTTGTTTGCTGTAGCATAGACTAGATCCAGGCCTGCTGAATCTAGCCTTGTTTGTATGCTTGTTTGCTTGTTATTTCTCTGAAAAGCTAATTCCACCTAAAACGTGTTTTTTCAGTGCTTCTGTGGATCCCTAGTGACATCTGCATTGCTTACTGTACTTATTTCCTTGTTTCACTTGAAAGAAAGTTACTGTTTGTCATTTTGCATTTAAGTTACCTGTAACGCATTGCATTTAAGTTACCTGGCACTTGCTCACTAAAGCAATTATATAAGTCAGCACTAAAAAATTAAAAGCACTACACCCTAACAAACTCCCCTTAAGTACCTTGTTCCCATTTGGCCCTTTTTTTTCAATTATAAAGGAATTCCCAATACTATTCTAGTATGTCCAAAGGTCAGTTGTCAATCTCCTCTCCGGTCCAGCTGGTGAATCTGGGAATCTTGAGGCAATGTTAAAACTGCCTCATGTACACAGACAACCCCCTCCTCCTCCCAACAAATTCCAGCACATGTGAGAGATGCAACCATATAGCCAAACTGGAGGCTAAACTCTCTCAACTCAGTACTGACAAAACCTGTCAGGAGGAGAAGGAAACCACACTCACTATAATTCCAGTCTCACATAGATCTACCACGACAGCAAACCAAACACATAAACACACAAAAACATATTCGGAGGCTCTAAATAAAAATCTGCCTAAGCAGCAGAGTCCTCCAAAGCAGACACCCAAGCAACCGCTACCCCAAAACAAAACACGTGCAACACATAGCTCACAAAGCTAGTGTGCCGAACAGTCACAGCCCTTAAGGTTAAACAACACACCTGATACACCTGTAATAGGTGACTCTATCGTCAGGCACACTGAAGTCCCGCTCACCAGGCTGAACAAGGAGAAGGTCATGGTGAGCTGCCTGTCGGGCGCTAGGATCTGCCACATAATACAAGCACTCAGGTCTCTCCAAGACAAGTACAAATATGACTCAGTCATTGTCCATGCTGGTGTGAATGACCTGAGATGTACCTCCCTGGACTACATGAAAAGAGACATAGAGGAGCTCTCTGAGCATGTGGCCCAGGCCAGTATGACCCTGACCTTGAATAGCATCTTACCCTCACCAAGAATGATGCCACAATATGAAGACAAGATGATCAATTTCAACAATTGGCTTAAGTATTGGTGTCATTCAAAGGGGATCCAATGCCTGTCAGCCTGGGATGACATGTTCGACAGGCCATGATGCTTCACTAGGGACGGCTTGCACCTGTCACCCCTGGGCTTTCGGATATTGGCAAAGGCTCTTGCTACCCCAATAGTGCCTTTTTTAGGCAAGGCTCAAAAGACAAACCCATCTCCATAGGTATCACAAGGGATAAGAAACTAAGAGTAATGCTACTCAATGCCAGAAGTCTAAACCTCAAGATGCATGCACTTGAAATGCTCCTTAGCATGGAGAACATCAATATCTGTGCAGTAACAGAAACCTGGTTCAAGGCTCCCGAGAGCACCCCAGCACTACCAGGTTATAGCTCATACCATGCTTTTCGGCCCCAAAACTTGGACCGAACCAGAAAAGGAGGGGGAGTATCAATATTCGTCAAAGATACTTACACCTCCAGGTTGGTGGCAAAGCATGAAGCATCAGAGACTATCCATGTGCAACTAACAGTGGGTAAAACTGCCTTCCAGTTTATAGCCTGCTACAGACCACCTTCCCAAATGCAGGAACCACACTCGGCCTTCCTGAGAACACTGGAAAATATGAAGGTCTCTCCAAACACTATTATATTGGGCGACTTCAACTACCCAAACATAGACTGGGAGCATTACTCTAGCTCCAACACCCTAGCTCAAAGGTTCCTAGAATTTATAAACTCAAATGCTATAGAACAACTTGTTACCACTCCAACAAGAGGGGAAAGCATACTGGAACTGATCATCACCAACATGGGGACTCTATGCTCCAGACGAGAAGTGTATCCCTCACTGGTAAGATCAGACCATAAACTAATCTCACTGGATATTCACATCCCGATCCCACCCCCTGCCCAGAAAACCACAGTGAAAAACTTCTCTAAAGCAAATTTCACACTCCACAAAACCGAGGTGGAATCCTTCAAAGCCCCCAGGACTATGGAAAATACAGCCCAGACCGCAGAATCCTTTATAAACGCATTCTATGAACACCATCAGGAATGCATGGATCATGCAATCCCAAATAAAACCAAGACCCAATCCTCCAAAGGCAGATGTCCTGTCTGGTGGACCCCAGCCATAAACAAACTATACAATAGAAGGAGGAAGCTACTACATGATAGAGCAAAATCCCAAAAAGGGAAGGCATCTCTGATCAGTGTTAGCAAAAAACTACGGGCACTCATAAAATCATCTAAGGCCAGCTTCAAGAGAAAAATTGCACAGGACACTAAGGGTAATCACAAGGCTTTCTTTAGTTATGTTAGGAACCTGGGTGGGAATTCCCAGATATGCTCAGACTTATTCCAAAATGACAAAAAATACACCGAACCCACAGACATTGCCAACATCCTAGCTGACAGGTTCAGCGCAAACTTCTCCCCCCCTCCCCACCAAAAGGGCAAATATCTATCCCAGCAGAGTGCTGCCCCCCTGACATCTCAGATGCTCAGGTAAGAGCCACCCTCTCCAAAGCAAAAAACACAGCATCAATGGGACCAGACAGTGTCCCGGGCTGCGTCCTACATGAACTCCAAGAAGAGCTAAACCCAAACATAAAACTACTGTTCAATCTCAGCCTTACCACAGGATATGTACCCAAAGAGTGGTGTACAGCAACAGTGGTCCCTCTTCACAAAGGTGGTGCCTCAACGGATCCTGGAAACTATTGCCCCATAAGCCTGACTAGCTTGATCTGCAAAGCTATGGAAAGGATCATCATGGACCTCATAAAAAAAGACATTGGGGACCTACAGACACTGGATCCTACCCAGTTTGGCTTTGTTAAGGGCAGATCCTGCCTCTTAAACCTGGTTGATTTCTTTGAAACAGTCACCAAGGCCATTGACGAGGGGAAGGTGGTCCACACAGCCTACCTGGACCACGCAAAAGCCTTCAATACAATACCCCACTCGGGCATTATAGATAAGCTCACCAGCTTAAATATAAACCCCTATGTCACTAGATGGGTTGCAAACTGGCTCAAGGACAGAACCCACATGGTTAAAATTGCTGGAGCCATGTCAGACTCCAAACCAGTTACAAGTGGCGTCCCACAAGGCTCAGTCCTGGGACCTCTCCTGTTCGGTATATATTTCTTGGAGGTACAGGCCAACACGGAAGGACTGTGGCTGACCAAGTTTGCAGATGACTACAAACTGGGCGCTATAATCGACTCTCCAGCCAACACAAGCATCCTCCAAAAGGGCCTCATAGAAACAGACAACTGGTGCCAGAGCCATGGCCTCAAGCTAAATGCCAAAAAGTGTATAGTCATCTCCTTTGGCAAAAACAAAGTGCCCACAAATTACCACATGGATGGTAATCCATTAAGCACGGAAGAAGTAATTAGGGACCTGGGGACCCAAGTTGATAGCAATCTCTCATTTGACAACCATGTGGCCAAAGTGGTTAGAAAAACATTTTATATAGCCCACCTAATCATGAAGGGGTTCACATCTAGATCAGGGGAGGACATCGTGCCTCTTTACTCATCCCTCATCAGGCCCATAATTGCGTACAATGCCCCTTTTGGGATGTACCTTACCAGACACCTGCAGCAACTGGAAAGACCCCAAAAGTACCTCACAAAGAGGATCAAAGGGCTCAAACAGATGCCATATGCTGCCCGGTTAAAGAAACTCCAGCTCTACTCAGTGGCATACCGCCTGCTCAGAGGTGATCTGTGCCTGATGTATAAAGCCATGTCCAACCCAGAATTAATGGACATGCTGCACCTCAGAAAATCCAAATCCCATCGAGCTACGCGCTCGAGAGACTTGAACCTCAGCACTGAAATAAATAGGACATGCTGGAGGGACAGATTCATAACCCAGAGACTCCCTTCACTCTGGAATAAAATCCCAGTCCAGGTTAGGCAAAGTCCCTCATTGACTCTCTTCAAAAGGAATCTTGATGAGTGGATGGGGGATCGTAGATTTACCCCGGGTATCACTTCTGTGTCACTGTTAGACAGAGGCATAGTATATTAACCTCGAAAAAGGACATAGCAAAATTAATTTAAAATGGGTGGTGAAAGCCAAACACACTCTGGCTAGGCATATAAATGCCCTAGGGCAAATAGCCTAGTATGAACCTATGAACCTATGTAGGGGATTGTGCGTTGATGGTGCGCAGTGCCGTGTGTGGATCTAGGTGTTATGGCAGGTAAGTAAGTGCTTTGTAAGGATTTTGAGTGGGAGTTAGAGTGTATATGAGTGTGCTGATATGTGTGATGTGTGTGAGGGGGACTGGAGAATGTGTGAGTTTGCTTTTGTTTCCTGTTTGTGCAATCTTGGAGTTAGCATATATAAGGTGGGGGGGCATGGGGGGTGTAGGGGAGCTTGCCCCTCTGCTTATGTGTGTATGAGTTGTGTATGTGTGTAGTTTTGTTTGTTTATGTTGTGATGTTGGTGTTGTGGTGTATGTATGGTGTAGTGTGTGTGGTTTTTTGGTGTTTTGAATTTTGTGGTTTTGGGTTCGGATTTTGTTGTTTCGGTGTTTTGTGGATTTGGTTTCATGGTCTCGAGATACTGAAATTCGATATTTCAGTATTTTGAGATCATGAAGTGAATCCATAAATATATATATATATATATATATATATATATATATATATATATCAAAAAATCACCCACGGAAGGCAGCAATGGCAAATAAATCTTCTTAATAAACGAAGCGTGTAAGGCTCAGTCAAAAAAGGAACCAAGTAGTAGTAAAATGAGTAAAAGCAGATTAAAATACTCCTCTCAATTCAATGTTTTAACGTCTATGTCTCTGACAGTTCATGGTCATCTCACATGCAACAAGCTATTGTTTCCTTTAGAGCGTTATTCAGCTTTAAGTATCAATGAATTGTTGCCAATGTTTAACGTACCGCTTTTTGGTTTGATGCAATGAAAGTATGATGGCTGTTATGTAGGTAAACTCATAGTTTATGTACGTTGCTATGTTATCCAGCTTTATGTAGTGATACTATGTTTTTTATTCATTCATTTATTTGTTATAATGTTTCATGCAGTATGGTTGGATTTGTTGGCTTATTTATCACTATGGTTGCGATAATCTGTTACTAGGATGTGTTAGTAATTTACTCCTGATTGGTTGATTGGTTAGTGAGAGGAGTATTTTAATTTGCTTTTACTCATTTTATTTTGTATCGTCTGAGGAAGCGGGGGTGTCCCCGTGAAAGCGCTTACGATTTTTGTTAGATAAATTTGTGTATCCAGCTACTTGGTTCCTTTTTTGACTGAGCCTTACACTCTTCGTTTATTAAGAAGATTTATTTGCCATTGCTGCCTTCCGTGGGTGATTTTTTGACATTCAAGGTTCTTTCTCTTTCTTTGGACTCATATATATATATATATATATATATATATATTTATATGGGTCTATTTTGTTTCACTTTGTTTCACATTGGGGGGTGTGGGGGAGGTAAGGCCCCCCACGTATTTTAAACATTGGAAACCATAAACATGGATAATTAGAAGTTGAATGAATAACTCTTTCCAGAAGATAATATATAACCAAGCTGTGCACCCCACACCCCCATCTACTATATATACTAACCCCAGGATCGCACCATAGTGGGGAAGAGGGAATATATCTTTCAAAGAAATGAGTTTCAGCCAACTGATTTTCAGTGAAATGAACTTTCAATGAAATGAGTTTCAGTGACGTGTGTTTTCAGTGAAACAAAGTAGACCCTTATATATATATATATATGTATGTATGTGTGTGTGTGTGTATATATATATATAGATATATATATATGTATATATATATATATATATATATATATATATATATATATATATATATATATATATATATATATATATATATATATATATATATATATAAATATATATATATATATATATATATATAAATATATATATATATATATATATATATATATATATATATATATATATATATATATATATATATATATATATATATATATATATATATATATATATCACAGCAAATGGATACAGTGTTTAACCTGCTTTAATCCCTGCAGACACCTGAGATGTGTGTAATGCATTCCCCTCCTCAATGAAGCCACTTGCTACTGTTGGTGGTGCTTCTCTGTATATACAGAAGGCAGGTGTGACCAAATTCACATACTTTCCAAAAGCATGACTTTAACTTGTAACTGCTCTAAGTAGATTTCTTTCCCTCATACAGTAAAGACATTCATAACTCCAATATCGACTAGATAATCCTGCTGCTGGGATCAGGCTGGCCTTGGGTAAAATGGTGCTCCAGATGAAGGACTCCATGGCACTTCCCCACTGTCCCCTGCTACCCCCCCCATATACACACATATTCCCTAGTGCCTCACTGGTCCCCTGTGAAGGTCTCTCCTAATCATCCAGATTATTTTTTCTAGATTTTCTTATATTTTGTCTTACTCTTCAGCTTTTTCCTGCATTCTGTCAACACATGTTAATTGAACCAGAACAACCTGTAACAACTATGAAGAAAATAATTGAATTAAACTGGGAGTTTGGGGGTCATTGGGCCCAGAGGCCATGGAGGTTCTAGCTGTTCTGAAGTCTATTTTTGGAATTTTTCCAAACCTTTTGATACACTGAGGTCCTGAGAATAAAATCATGACTAAAGAAATAAATTAATTCAGTCTTGCTATTCAGTTTTTCTTTTTCCTGCATTCTTTGAACATATTCAGGCTGGCCAACAGTGCTGTGTAATAATCGTGGAATAGATAAATTAAGCCAGAAGCCAGGGGGGGTACAGATTGTCTGGTGAGCATTTTACTGCTTTTTTCCCAATCTTTTGATTTAATGATGGCCTGAGCAAACACCACGAGCAAGGAAAGAAATTCAGTTATAGTTTTTCTTTCAAAGAAGAAATAAATTGTGTTCAAAGCTAACAACACGGTAGTTCCAAGTAAACCGAGAAATGCTTGCCAGGATATATAAATATCACATGGTAATCATGTCTGCCCCCCTCCCACCAAAAAAACTAATCACCTTCCATGTACCTCTCTGGTGTTAATTGGGATGAAAGTGGACTAAGAAATGGCCACAGGCATATATTTCAAGTTACTGTTGTCATACATACATGCAACATGCCCCCTCACTTCCATTTTCTATGTTTAAGTCTGATGTCAGACTAAGACTAAAGTGAAAGCACAAATGGCTGCAGTAAATCTTTTCTACTTGTTGCTGTCACACTTATATGTACAGCATGCCTCCATATCCCCATCCCCAAAAGATAGCCACCAGCATCCAAGTATGACATTTCATTACGAAGAAAGTAAAAAAAAATATTCCTTTAATGCATTCCAATTTGTTCCTCCAAGACTGTGCATTGTACCCAGACAAGCTGTAGCAGACTTCTGTGCAAATTACTGGGCTTGATTGTGTAGGAAATTAAAGAAATAATAACCACACTGTTCCCAGCCCTCACTCAAGCTATACCAACCTTCTGTACACACAGTTAAGGTTTAATTGTGAGCAAAGTAAAATAAATAATGGTCACACATCAACAACAGGGGTCTTCTGTGAATTTCTGAGTATGGCCAAAGGTTCAGGATGGGGTCTTTCTATTAAACGTGTATCAGCATTCCTTTATATAGTGGGTGACTGTGAAGGCCACCAGGCTGTCAGAATCTCCAAAAATGTAGATGTTATAAATTTCATGCCTTATTTTGAATGATAATTACTTGTAAACTCCTTTTTTACTGCTGCCCCTAACACCTTGCACCAGAGGTTGCTGTCTACCTTGCCCCACCATTGTTACACTTCTATCTCCAATGTTGTGTGTCCAAAGATAAGTTGGTAATGATATTTTTTCACATAAGCACAACATGCTCACACCATCCTTGACAAGCCAGGTCATTCACAAGATGCACTGATGATATTTTTTTGTTCATTCAAGCCTGGTGTATCACAAGATATGTGCACTTACATGCACACACTCACACTGCACAATCCTGTCCACCCATCTAGTGCTGCTGAGTTGCTTCTGACTCCTGTAGAGACCCCAGGGATTGCCAGTGCCATCCATAGAGCAGATTGACAGGCCTTCCTTTTGTATCACATATATACACTACAGAAACTCTTACAGACAGTTTGCAGTTCCCAGTCCAGCTGCCACATATTTTTTGGTTGTGGGCTGAAGCCAAAGTATCCAGACAAATGCACAAGGCACACAAGGATGACGTATAACTCTGCAGAGAAGATGTCTCTGCCAAGAACTAAACCAGTGAAACTTTGGCTGTGAGATGGCAGTGTCACTCCCTGCACAAGTGTCGCACTCTGCATAGTTACCAACAGGTAAACCAGGGGAACATCATTTCACCTAAGGCAGGTCTTTGGGTTGTTAGAGGAAACCAGAGTTCCTGGATAAAACTTGCAGACTTCATTGACCACAGCCAGTGACTCAGCCAGATAGCAAAGCACTGTGACATGTCAGTGCTACTCACGGTGCCGATGATTAGCTGCTTTCAGACTTTCTGCTAGTCCACTGGACAGGCAGCTGTTGTGGACAAGTCTGCAGTCTAACTATTATGTAAAGTGAAGAAAAATCATGGCCAGCTTGTTGCTCTCAGATATACTTTAACATCTACCCAACATATGCATACATGCATGGCATGCATATATAACAGCAATAATAATTTTGCTAAGATTTCAGCAAAATCAAATAAACAAGGGCAGGGCTGGTTTTAGGTTAGATGCAGCCATATATCTCAACCCCTTAGTGCAAGAAATCAGGACAAAGCCTGAAAAAACAGGGGGATGAAGGGCCAAAAATAAGGACAGATTTTAAACATTTTCTTATAAACTTAGAAAGTTGCTAAAATAACAGGGTTTGTACTGGAAGGTGTGCCTGGGGCCCAGAAGGGAAAATATAACAAAGGAGGGGAGAGTATATTTTTGAAGAAATTTATGAAAATATTTGATATGCAAGATGTGAATTCAGTAACAGGAGTTTGGAGTGAATTTACATATTATTCCCCAAGATACAAAAACTGGACTAGGCTAGACAGAATTTAGATTTCACAGGAACATGTGCATTTAATTGAAGGTCTTGATACACACCCAATAACTATTTTGGATTATGCACCAATAATAACTGAAACAAAAGCAGAGGGTTTGTTTGTTTGTTTGTGTCTTTTGGCTTTTCCCAGTTAGGGGTCACCACAGTGGAACTCCGGTCCGCTAATGATTGGTAGTGGATTTTTACATACCGGGTTACCAGCCCTGATGCACAACCTTCAACGAAGGCACGCCCCATTCACATATGCCTCCACACAGAAGACGCTCTAGCTGAGAAACAAATGGGACAACATCTTGCTATGAGGCGACAATGCTACCGCAGCACCACCACCGCAGTAATGAAATAAAAATGAGACATTGGTGCTTTCCCACCTATTTGTTGAAAAGAGAGGAATTTAAGGAATGGGCAGCAGAAATTATTCAGGAGCTATTAGGATAGAAAATTCTTATGAAAATATAACTATGGAGTGGAATAGAATTAAGGTGGAGTTTAAAAATAGGGTGGAAATAAAAGAAAGGGAGCTATGGTTAAGAAGTAATAAGAATTATTTAGAGGTACTGACAAATGTTAAAGTATTGCAGAATAAGGGGAAACTCACAGAACAAGAAAAGAATCACCTTCAGAATGCTAAACAGAAAAGGGATTACCTTGATAATATGCACTGCTTTAGAAAGATTGCTGTTAAGCAACTGCTTTATTTATTTATTTATTATTTACATTTGTTTACCGGGAAATTCCAACTGGACACAGGTCCTTTTTCAGTGGAGGCCTGGGGAGAAAAGCTCCACAGAACAATAAATGAGCAGCAGAGTCCATGAAGAACAATTGAATATACATACAATAGCAAATAATACATACTGCAGCAAATGTTAGCTATACATACAATATGAATCTTAGTAATGAATGATAATAGCACTAGAGCACAACAACTTTTAGCACGACTCAGGCAACTGAAAGTAGAAAGGGCTGTCGCCAAACTTAGGGAGCCTATAACAAGAGATTCTGTAGAAGTATTAGAACTATTTCAGAAATTCTATGAAAGTATGTATAAAGCAGAGAAATTTGGAAATCAAGAAAAGATACAAATGGAAATGTTTATGGAAGAATTAAATATGCCAAGGTTAGAGGCAGCTGAGGTGCAATTACTAATGGTTAGAATCAGAGACGATGAGATAAAAATTGTAATGTATAACCAATCTGCAGGAAAGTCCTGGGAATAGATGGTATTCCTGTGGAAATTTGGAAGCTAGGATGGGAAAAACTGATAAAGATCTGGAAGGTTTAGTTAACAATATTTTAAGAGGAGTAGTACCAATATCACGGAAGAAAGCAGTGGTAGCTGTAATAGCTAAAGAGGGTAAAGATCCATCAGATCCAGCTTCATGCAGGCCCATTTCAGTACTAAACCATGATTATAAAGTGTTCATGTCTATAATGGCTAAAAGAATGGCAAACATAATGCCAAACTTGATAGATATGGATTCATGTGGTGTTGTGGAGGGGAAGCAAACATTTGACAACATTAACAGAACATTCATGATCCAGAGGGAAGCAGAATGTAAGAAACTACTGCTGTTGTTGGTGAGTCTTGATGCAGAGAAAGCATTTGACAGAGTAAGCTGAGACTTTATGAGCAGGGCAATGGAAGCATTTGCATTTCCTGAAAAAAAATTATAAGGTTGATTAGGAAGATATATGAGGGATCAGAGGCAAAAATTAAAGTGGGTGAGGTCCTCTCTGATATTTTTTTCTTGAGCAGAGGAACCAGAGCAGGTGTGTCCTCTTCCCCTTTTTCATTTGCATTCTATTTAGAACCAGTGGCAAAGAAAATAAGGGACTCAGAAATTCAACGATATAATTGGCATGGTAGTCAAGAAAAGCTGATTCTGTTTGCAGATGATATTGTTTTATACCTGACAAAACCAGAAAGAGACATTACAGTGTTGTGGAACATTTAGTGACAGTTTCAAATCTTTTTGGGATACAAAATTAATAAAGCTAAAACAAAGGCACTAGTGGTAAACTATGTACCCACACATGAATCGTTCCAGTAATATCCATATTTATGGGGACATGATAAAATGAAGTATTTAGGAGTATGGATTAGAAATTATTCTGGTGTGGCAGCTAAGGATATGTGGGAAGAGGCTAAACAAAAGATAATCCTTGTTTTCCCGCCTCTCCTTGACTAGTTTAGACCAGTTTACAGGCATTGCTGTATTCTGGGCTGTGCTGTAGTTCCTGTGTTGTCCATTACCTTACTTGGATAGAAGGAAGTTTCTTTGCTCTCCAGTGGGAGTGGGGAGCCTTGAGCAGCCTACCTGTCCCTGTAGGAAGTGACCTCAGCACAAGAAGCTGTAGTAATTGGTTGTTTTGGACAATTTCTAGCTCTTTTGTAGTTCCCTGTTTAAAATCCGCCTCTGGGCGTTTTTTTCTGGCTATACTGCTCAGACAAGCTCCTCGTGGTCCTGCAGAGTGGTCCTAGCTACAGAGAACTCAGAAAAGCGACTACTTTCTGGATTTAAGTATCTTTGCTTTTTTTCACTTGGAATAGCTTCTGTAGCTTACCCTGAACTAGCTTGAATTGTTTTTTTTAACTGTTTGCTGCATTATTTTAAAATCTACACTTAAAGTTACTTTTTAGTCGAATTTGATCGAAAGTTTGTTTGTTTGTTTAATTTAACTGTTGAGGCTGCCCACTAAAGTGTGCTAGCCTGTGTAACTGATTTTTCACTGTTTCTGCATTTTCTGTGTGTTTCTATCAAAAAAACAAAAAAATAATTCTTGTTTTCCCGCCTCTCCTCGTCTAGTTTAGACCAGTTTACAGGCATTGCTGTATTTTGGGCTGTGGTGTAGTTCTTCTTTTGTCCATTACCTTACTTGGATAGAAGGAAGTTTCTTTGCTCACCAGTGGGAGTGGGGAGCCTTGAGCAGCCTACCCTGTAGGAAGTGACCTCAGCACAAGAAGCTGTAGTAATTGGTTGTTTTGGACAATTTCTAGCTCTTTTGTAGTTCCCTGTTTAAAATCCGCCTCTGGACGTTTTTGCGCGGTTGTGCACATAGCGCAGCGCCGGTTAAACAACGTTAAACTTCTTCTGGCTCCGCCAAGTCTGCTCTTCAAATTTTCCCTTAAGGAAGCTTTACTCTTAGTATAATCAGACTACTCACTATATTATAAGCCTAGCACTTGTTCTCAATACTTCTCTAATAAGTAAGCACTCTTGTACTAAGTAAAGCACTACATCTACCTACCACCCCTGTTAATATCCACTTCCCTTAAAGGTACAGCACTCCCTTATACTGTTCTAGCATGTCGAGTGGTAGATTACTGGCGTCCTCTCCAGTTCAGCTGGTCAATCTGGGTATCTTGAGACAATGCTACAATTGTCTCATGTACACAGACAACCCTTTCATCCTCCCAACAAACACAAATACATGTGAGAGATGCAACTATATAGCCAAACTGGAGGCTGAACTCTCTCAACTCAGGGCTGGCATGACCAGACAGGAGGAGATGGCAACCACACACACAACAATCCCAGTCCCACATAGACCTACCACAACTGCAAACCAAACACATAAAAACACAAAGACATACTCGGAGGCTCTAATAAAAAACTTACCAAAACAACAGAGGCTCCCAAAGCAGACATCCAAAAATCCACCACCTCAAAACAAAACACATGCAACACATACTTCAATAAAACAGTGTGTCAACCAATCACAGCCCTTAAGGCCAAACACCATGCCTGATACACTAGTAATAGGTGACTCTATAGTCAGACACACTGATGTCCCGCTGACCAGGCTGAACAAGGAGAGGGTGACTGTGAGCTGTCTATCGGGAGCTAAGATCCGCCACATAACACATGCACTTAAGTCACTCCAAAGCAAGTACAAATATGACTCCGTCATTGTCCATGCTGCCGTGAATGACCTGAGACGTACCTCCCTGGACTACATGAAAAGAGACATAGAGGAGCTCTCTGATTATGTAGCCCAGGCTGGTATGACCCTGACCCTGAGCAGCATCTTGCCCTCACCAAGAATGATACCACAATACAAAGACAAGATGATCAGCTTTAATAATTGTCTCAAGTACTGGTGTCATTCTAAGAGGATCCAATGTCTGTCTGCCTGGGATGACATGTTGGACAGGCCACGCTGCTTTGCAAGGGATGGCTTACACCTGTCACCACTAGGCTTCCGGATATTGGCTAAGGCTCTTGCCACCCCCATAGTGCCTTTTTTAGGCAAGGCTCAAAAGACAAACCCACCTCCTTAGAAAACAAAAATGGAAAAAAACTAAGGGTAATGCTGCTCAACGCCAGAAGTCTAAATCTCAAGATGCAGGCACTCGATGCACTCCTCAGCATGGAGAACATCGATGTCTGTGCAGTAACTGAAACCTGGTTCAAAGCTCCTGAGAACACCCCAGCGCTATCAGGCTATACCTCGTATCATGCTTTTCGGCCCCAAAACACAGGCCGAACCACAAAGGGAGGGGGAGTGTCCATATTCATCAAGGACACCCACACCTCCAGGTTAGTAGCAACACATGAAGCATCAGAGACCATACAGGTGCAACTAACCATAGGCAAAACTGCTATACAACTGGTAGCATGTTACAGACTGCCCTCCCAATCTCAGGAACCCCACTCAGCCTTCCTGAAGACATTGGAGGATATGAATGTATCACAAAATACCATCATACTGGGAGACTTCAACTACCCAAACATAGATTGGGTACATTATTCCAGCCCTAATACCCTAGCCCAAAGGTTCCTGGAATTCATAATTTCAAATGCACTGGAACAACTAGTCACCTCCCCCACTAGGGGAGATAATATACAAGACCTGATCATCACAAACATGGGGACAAAATGCTCCACACCGGAAGTATACCCCTCATTAGTGAGATCTGACCACAAACTAATCACCCTGGATATATATATTCCACCTCCACCCCCAGCACAAAAGACCACAGTGAAAAACTTCTCAAAAGCAGACTTCACTCTTCTTAAGACTGAGATGGTATCCTTTAAGCCCACTGTGCCAGTGGATACCACATCCCACAATGCCAAATCCTTCACAAATGCTTTCTATGGACATCTCCAAGAATGCATGGATCATGCAATCCCAAATAAATCCAAGTCCCTCTCCACCAAAGGCAAGCATCCTGTCTGGTGGACCTCAGCCATTAACAAACTGTATAACAAAAGAAGGAAGCTACTGCATGTCAGAGCAAAATCCCATGAAGGGAAGACATCTCTGATCAACATTAGCAGAAAACTACATTCTCTCATAAAAACATCCAAGGCCAACTTTGAGAGAAAAATCGCTAAGGACACTAAAGATAACCACAAAGCCTTCTTCAGCTATGTTAGAAACCTGGGCGGAAACCCTCAGATATGCTCAGAGTTAGTTCACAACAACAAAAAATACACTGAACCCACAGATATTGCCAACATTCTGGCTGACAGATTCAGTGCAAATTTCTCCCCTCCCTCACCCCCAAAAGAAGAAATACTTATCCCAGCTGAATGTAATCTCCCTGTCATCTCAGATGTCCAAATGAGTGCCGCCCTAAACAAAGCTAAAAATACAGCATCAATGGGACCTGACGGTATCCCGGGTTGTGTGTTACGTGAACTCCAAGAGAAGCTAAACCCACACATAAAAATGCTATTTAACCTTAGCCTTACTTCAGGATATGTACCTGAACAGTGGCGTACAGCAACAGTGGTCCCACTCCACAAAGGGGGTACCTCTACAGACCCTGGAAACTACAGCCCCATAAGCTTAACCAGCCTGGTCTGCAAAGCTATGGAAAGAATCATTATGGAACTCATAAACAGAGACATAGGGGACCTACAGACACTTGACCCCACCCAGTTCAGCTTTGTAAAGGGCAGATCCTGCCTTTTGAACCTGGTTGACTTTTTCTAAACAGTCACTAGAGCCATCGATAAGGGCAAAGCAGTCCATACAGCCTACCTGGACCTGGCTAAGGCCTTCGACACAATACCCCACTCAGGCATCATAGATAAGCTCAACAGCTTAAACGTAAACCCATATGTCACTAGATGGGTTGCAAACTGGCTAAAGGACAGAACCCATAAAGTTACAATCGCTGGAGCAATGTCAGACTCAAAGCCAGTCACAAGTGGTGTCCCACAGGGATCTGTCCTGGGACCCCTCTTGTTCGGCATTTATTTCTCAGATGTTAAAGCAAACATGGGAGGGTTGTGGCTGACAAAGTTCGCAGATGACTGCAAACTAGGCGCCATAGTCGATACACCAGCGGACACATACATCCTACAAAAAGGCCTCACAGAAATGGACAACTGGTGCCGGAGTCACGGCCTTAAACTAAATGCCAAAAAAATGTATAGTCATCCCCTTTGGGAAAAACAAAGTACCCACAAATTATCACATAGACAGCAACCCACTGAGCATGGAAAAAGTAATCAGAGACCTAGAGACCCAAGTCAACAGCGACCTCTCATTTGACACCCACGTTGCCAAAGTCGTTAGAAAAACATTCTACCTTGCACACCTCATCATGAAGGGATTCACATCCAGATCCAGGGATGTAATTGTACCCCTATACTCCTCCCTCATCAGACCCATGACTGAGTAGAATGCCCCATTTGGTATGTACCTCACCTGGCATTTGCAAAAGCTGGAGAGACCACAAAAGTACCTCACCAAGAGGATCAAGGGTATCCAACATATGTCTTATTCTGCCAGACTAAAGAAACTTCAGCTCTATTTAGTAGCATACCACCTGCTCAGAGGTGATCTCTGCCTGATGTACAAGGCCATGTCCAATCAGGATCTGATGGACATGCTCCACCTCAAAAAATCCAAATCCATCAGGACCACAAGAGCTAAAGACTTAAACCTCGGCACAAGTATGAATAGGACATGCTGGAGGGATGGATTCATAACACAGAGGCTTCCCGTGCTTTGGAACAGGATCCCAGTTTGTATTAGGCAGAACCCCTCACTGACTCTCTTCAAGAGAAATCTTGATGAGTGGATGGGAGATCGTAAGTTTACCCCAGGGGTCACATCTGTGTCACTGCTAGACAGGGGCAGAGTAAACTTTTAGTTATGTACTCACCATAACTTCAGATGTTTGGGATCCATCTCGCCTACATTCTGAATGATGGGTTCGAGCCGATCCTTCGCACTCTGCACGCTTATGCCAAAGAGCGAAGTCTCTTATTGGCTGAGCTTCCTATATCCCAGGATGCACCACTGCCAGTCCCCAGATCTAGTTTGTCACATGCACACATGCATACCCTGCTTATATAACATCAGATGAAACAAGATAAAACAGTGGAGCTCAAAACCGTTCAATCTCTTCTGATCTGCAAGGCAGGGGCGAAGAGTATCAGGAATGTAGGTGAGATGGATCCCAAACATCTGAAGTTATGGTGAGTACATAACTAAAAGATGTTATGTGATCCTATCTCGCCTACATTCTGAATGATGGGACAGCGTCCCTAGCACCTGAATCCTGGGTGGCTCACTGGAAAACACTCCTGAGTACTGTGGAACCAAATGATGCTCGTCCTTTAGATGCCACATCCAATTTGTAGTGGGAAATGAATTGGACCAAGTAGCATAGCACAAATTTTCCGAAATAGCGAGTTTGGAATGAAAGGCTATAGAAGTAGCCATAGCTGTGGTAGAAGGAGCTTTGATAGATGATGTAAGATGTTTATTGGAAGAAGAATAGGCCTGAGTTATGCAATCTCTGATCCATTTTGAGATTGTAGCTTTTGTGATGGTTTGGCCCAATTTATTATCTGAGAAGGACACAAACAACTGGTCTGACTTTGCTGAGTCCTGTCTAAATAGAAATTGCCTGTGAACATCCAATTTGTGGAGAGTGTATTCTGCTTCATTAGAGGGACAAAGGATGGATTAGGCCTAAGTGATACTCTATCCTTGTGGAAAATCAAGTACGGTGGTTTAATAGACAGGGCTTGAAAGAATGCGCTTTTCCAAGACAGATATTTTAATTGCATAGCAGCAGCGTTCAAAAGGGGAGATGTTAATGCCAAGTACCAAATCAAGATCCCACGGGGTGCAGGATGAAAAACTGGTGGTACAGACTACTGCGCACCTTTAATGAGCGTTTGCATAGTCTGTTGCTCATCAAAGGAGGATCCGTGGATTCATGGAATTTAGAGATAGCAGCTAGTTGAACTTTAATAGTTGAGACAGAAGATCCCTGATTAAACAGGGATGTTAAGAATTTCAAAACCTCTGGGACAGGAGCAGTGATAGGGTCTAAGCCCTTGAGTTGAGCCCAGACAGCAAACCTCTTCCACTTACTGAGGTACAATTTGTTAGTGGTGGGTTTGTGGGTCAAGATAAAATGTGAACTACTTCGGGTCTAGTGTGTGACTTCTAACTAAGGTGAAGACCCTAGTTGAGAAGCTTTTGAATAACTTTGGGAAGGTAGCCCTGGGGCCAAGGTTGTGCTAGAGCATCCATGGCTGGTACTTCCTGATGTGGAATCAAGGAGAAGAACCTTTGGCACTTGGTGTTTTGTGGAGTTGCAAATAGGTCCCCATCTCTTGAAAACCTGGGCTGCTACTGTGCGGTTTAGAGACCATAATTGTCCTGCTTAATTTGTCCAATACATTTGACTTTCCGGGATGTGGGTGCTACAAGAAAAGCGGTTGGTAGCTACAGCCCATTCCCACTCTCATGGCCTCTCTGCAAAGGGATACGATCTGGTCCCTCCTTGTTTGTTCAGATACCAAACCACCGACATGTTGTCTGTGTGGATGGCGATGGCCTGAGGAAGAAACTTGTGTAAGGCCTGTAGGGATAGAAGTACAGCCCTCATCTCCAACACGTTGATGTGGAGAAGAGCTGATCCGGAAGCCAGGAGCCCTGAACTAGCCTGCCCAGACAATGCCCCCAGAACAAAGGGTTTTCCCTGATCCAAGTTGGATGTTTGAAGCCACCAGCGAAGGTCCCTTTGCATATTTCCGTAATCATGATGTGGTGATTGAGGGAAGATCCTGAAAGGACCATTGAGTTGACAAGAGCCACTGAAGAATCCTCATGTGTAACCTTGCTAGAGGAACTAAACATTGAGCCTAGAACCTGTAGGACCATCCTGGCTGGGGCTTTGGATCATCAATCTTGAGTCTATCTCTGCTCCTATAAACTTTATGCGCTGAGAGGGCAGCAAGACAGACTTTGACCAATTGAATGTAATCAAACACCCAGGAGATGGTGGCTTTGAGGTTGTCCATTAGTAGATGCCTGGTGGTGGCAGTCAGGAGCCAGTCGTCGAGATAGGGAAACACTTGGAATCCAAGACTCCTCAGGTGAGCCGTCACTACTGCCAAACACTTGGTGAACACCCTGGGGCT
The DNA here is from genome assembly GCF_019279795.1 of Protopterus annectens. Lineage (NCBI taxonomy): Eukaryota > Metazoa > Chordata > Ceratodontiformes > Protopteridae > Protopterus > Protopterus annectens. The sequence continues at coordinate 1,003,246,038 of NC_056726.1, forward strand.
GTGGTGAGACCAAAGGGCAGCGCACAAAATTGGTAATGACTGACTCCCAGGCTGGATACCTTCTGGACGCCTGATGTATCGGTATGTGATAATAGGCGTCCTTGAGGTCTATGGAGCACATCCAAACATCCTTCTCCAACAACGGGAGAATGGATGCAACGCGTGACCATTGAATTTGTTGGTTCAGTCTGCTGAGATCCAATATTGGTCTCAGGTCCCTGTCTTTGGCACTAAAAAGAACCTGGAGTAATTTCCTGATCCGATCTGGTCTGTGGGGACCGGTTGGATGACTCCTTTTCTAGCAGCTTTAAAGCTGCGGCTGCTATTTCCCTTTGACTGGGTGGCGGGTCCGGGATTCTCTTGGACGGAGGGTGAGTATTTGAATGGGATGGTGTAACCTCCGGCAATTATCAAGCACCCATCTGTCCTGAGTGATTGACTCCCAGGCTTTTAGGTGCTTAAAAGCGACACCCGACTGGCTCTAGTCGTCTCTCTCCGGGGTTTCTCCTGCTGCCTGGGGAATGGCGTCTCCTGAAAAATTTCCCGCCCTCTGCGGGAGAAAATGCGAGATTTTGAACCACCCCCTTCTCCTTTGGCCTTGGGAGGCGAAAGGAAAAGGAGTGAATAACCCCCCCTCTGACAGATAACGTTTTCCCTCTTGCTCACAGCGGTAAGGGTGTCTTTCGGTCCAAACAATGAGGACCGAAATGAGCCTCATGGACGAGTTAGCAATTGAGTAAGGATAGCCAACTGAGAGACCTTAAGGTAAAGGCCGCTGAAGTCAGGGGTGCTTCCCGTACCTATCCATGCTCCTAGACTATGGATGGGCGTTGAAGCTCTGCCACGTCCTGTTGTGTAGCAGATGCCACCACCATGGCATCTTTAGTAAGGAACTCCTTCTCGGGGAGCAGATAAAAATTTGTTTGGACGAGAAGGGACTGGTTCGGTATCTGGATGTTCCCGCCCTTCGACAAACTAAATCCAGAAGCTGCCCCAAAGGCCTGAGGAGCACTGATTCGTCAGCAGAGGGATCTCTAAGATGTCTGCAAATGAGACATCATCCGAGACGACCACGGGGACCCTCCGCATCATCCATATCAGTGTCCCAAATAATAGAGGGGGGAGTCCGCGTGCTTCCTCTTGCGATCTCTTCCTTGCAGGCCTCGGGCTCCCGCGGCTACGGGACAGGGAACTGCCAAAGACCCAGTCTCCACGCCCAGGGAAGGTGCTGGTAAAAGGAGGAGTCAAGAGAAAGGATTTGGAGCACTCCTCCTGGCCCCCCTGCCGGACCCCTGATAGTAGACGGAAGTCCGAGTCACCGAGGAGGAGAGAGCTCGAAACCAAAGCATAGCCACCGTCTAAGAGCACCTGCTCCAGCCAAGGCAGAAGCAGTCGGAGGAGGAATGGCAATGGGTGGGGGTCATGTCACGGGTTCAAGCCAAACTGGGTCGGAACGAAACAAATTTTGGAAGACTGGGGACTGGAACAGTCTTTGGAGCACCCTTGCAGGAGCCGGAGAGGAAGACAAGGCTTCTTCAAATTGAGAATCAATTTATTTTTCCTCTCCTGGAGGACCCTTGAGAAAAGCGTGAAATCGCTGCATGACTCCTGCAAGTGCTTTGCCCCTAAACAATATACACAAAGTAGATGGTCATCAGTAACAGACATCTTAAAAGCACATTTAGAACATTTTTAAAGCCCGAAGGCCTAGGGGTTTGAGACATGATGTTAAACAACTTCTGACAGGAAATTTAACAACTAGAGATTCGCTGACAAAAAAACCCAAGGTTTACAGTAATAGTGTAAAACACAACCTTAGCTGTAATGACCGGGAACTTTAAAGCACTAAAAGCTTAAAGTTTACAAAGGTTGACAAAAGGCTCTGGATTGTAGGGGGCGAAACAAACTCAACCCAATCACACACAACAAATTTCACCACTCAAGCGTACACAAAGGCAGCGATGGCTGTTAAAACAGCTTTTGTGATATAAAAGAGCAAAAAAACTGACAGAAAAAGTAGTTAATAAAAGCTACTCAGCCCAGCCAGCTCGAGACCACGTCTTCGCAGGGAAGCGGCAAACGAGATCTGGGGGACTGGCAGTGGTGCATCCTGGGATATAGGAAGCTCAGCCAATAGGCTCCACCCATGCAAGCGTGCAGTCGGAGCGAAGGATGCGGCTCGAGGACTTGGGCTCTTTGGCAAGCGCAGCGAGTCGGAGCCGAAGGATCGGCTCCGAACCCATCATTCAGAATGTAGGCGAGATAGGATCACATAACATCTAATTCTATTATATAAGGGGACCTTCATTGTGTCATTACTAGACAGAGGCACAGTATTCTAATTTTATTCTGTACATTTTTGTACCATTTCATGGGGTGGCAAAAGCCACATCACTATGGCTAGGCTTACAAATGCCCCAGGGCAGATAGCCTAGTACTATACTATGAAACTATGAAACAGAAAATGGAAGCTTTGTTATATGGATATGGCAATAAGATACAAGCAGTTACATTGTTTTCAGTCCCTTTAGTCTTATACACAGGTCCGGCATATTTTTTATCAACCTGAGGAAAAGTTGTGGATAGCAATTAATTAAGAGCTGAATAACTTTATCTGGGAGGGGAAGATGGCAAGTGTCAAGTGGGATACACTGATTCTTCCAGTAGAAAGGGCAGCCTGAGATTACCCATTTTGAAGAGGTATTTCAGAGCAACACTGTTAATGCTCCTGTACATAGCACAAGCAGAGAACTATAATTCAAATTGTTAGGGCATTATGATGAAATGGGGAAAGCTCAAGAAACTGGGAGAAACTAGGGTTTTGGATGCAGGCCTTTAAGGAGAATAACAACCACCATACAGAATATTACATCCGTAAGGTAGTAGAAAGTATTCTAAGAACTAACCAACATGGGGATGGAGAAAGGAGATTCTACTGATAGGGATGACTTCAATTAGGGATATAGACAATAGGCAAGAGGGGCTGGAATTTATTGGAGAAAACTGGCAAAGGAACCAAGGTATTGGGAGCAAATAACTAGACAGGGAAAGATGATAGAATGGGAAGACGCCAATAATTTATTTGGACTGCAGGCTAGAGATTGCCTTCCCTATCAGTGATTGCTATCAGAGTATAGGCAAAGATAAAGAAACAGGAGGGTCCTAAGCGAAAGACCAGCACTGGTAGATGTTTTAGTAGAATCTAAAATAGAAGCTGCTATTAAAAATGAATAATTAGTAGAACATATAAAATATTACATGATAACTTTAAGAATCAATCAGAGGAAGTTAAAAAGGATTGGGAATAGAGATTGAATAAGCAATTTACAAAGAAACAATGGGAGGATATATGTATGTCTCCAAAATATAGAACAAAATCTAGAAGATTTAGCATTTTTGTTAGGAAATGTTTACATAGATATTTTTATACCCCAAGTAAACTCCAGAGATTGTTTCTTCATGTAGACAGCAAATATTGGAGGTGTGACAGGAAAGAAAGAGATACTTGGGAACGTATTTTCTGGGAGTGCGGTGAGTTGGCGGACTTGTGGGATGCACTGTCAGGGATGCTGGGTGGGCAGATTGGTGTGATGAGGGAGATGACTTTTCTGAGCTATGATACAAAATCAGAATTGCCTAGACATGGTAAGGCCTTGCTGTGTCTAATTATTTGGCTGCCAAACAGGAATTACTAGAAAATGGACATCAAAATCTAAACCAACTATATTAGAAATAGAGAATATAGTAACAGAGATAAAACAACTGGAACTGACATCTTTAGAAAAGGGCAGGAACAAATTACATAGGAAAAATTGGGAATTGTAGGAACAATACATGCAGGGGCGGAATTAGGTTTAAAAGAAGGAAGGACTTAAATGAGCTATGTAATGTTTGACTGAAAATGATTGGGTAGATTATAAGTGATGTATACTGCTTGCATTTGGGAGCATGTCAGTATGCATTTGTGATATAAAATGCTTGCAACTAAGATTGTGTTGATGTGGTTTGCTTTCATTTATATAAATGTATGATTCCATATGTCATAAGTGATGGTTTAATAAAGATGTTTCTTGTTTAACAAAATTACAGAAATTTAATAATTTATGTAATATTGCTAACGTTGTATGATATATAGCAATATATGTGAAGTATAATGTTTGTTAATGTGAACTCAATACAGTTTGATTACTTTTATATAAATGTAAATTTGCCTATGTCACAAGTGATAAATAAAGTGTTTAAAAAAAGTAACAGAGTTTATGTTAACACACATCTTCTGAAAGATTTGAAGTCTGAAACTGAAATGTATGTCATCACTTAGTGACTTCATTCCTCTGATCATCCCAGTGATTTGTCGGAAAACCATAAAATCTGATGGTGTCAATTTTCATTCTGTCCTCAACTGTTGGGTTTAGATCCGATCCTTGGATTCATGTCTGCAGTTACTAAAGCTCATGGTAACCAAGAAGCTCTCAAGCTCATCCCTTACGCATAATGCATGAGCCCTAGGTCACCTCAGATCTCGTTTGCCACTTTCCTGGAAAGATGTGGTTGACCTCGCCCTTGAGCTTTACAGATAAGTGGGTTATATTATTAATACATTTTTCCTTATACTCCTATATTTCTCTTTCTGTATCATTCCTTCTATGAACCAGTAGTTCTTTATTACCATAGCTGGTATTTTTTTCTCTTAAAATCCTTTTGTACAGTATCTATACTTGTACAATTACTATCGCTAGTAATTTCCTTCTTTCACTCAGAGCAGAAGCTTAACATGTCAGATCTGAGGCACTGGAGTTGAATCCAAGGTTGCTAGGAGCTGTCTCGGCACCTTGGAGCCTTGGCACTGGATAGCTCTGCCCTGGCTTCCTCCTCAAGGAGACTGCTTTCAGAGTGGGAGAGGACAGCAGCCCAGAAGGTTGTCTTCTTGGCACCGGGGTCTTCTCTCTCTCTCTCCAGGGTGATCTGCCTTCGAGGTAGTGAAGAGGGTATTTTCTGCTCCAATAGAAAGGACAGATCCTACCCCCTTAGATCACCCTTCTGCTTTGACATATCTGCTCCTAGAGCCTCATTTTTCTTTGCCACAGGGACAGCCAGTCTAAGACCTCCTGGCTTCCAGCAGGGAATTATGATTTCTTCCAATACCTCCCCAGAGCATCCCACTGAGGAGGTCCCTAGGAAGAAAATGTGCAAGAAGAAGCACTTTGACTCTCCACAAGAGTCAGTCACTGAAGCTACCAACTCTGGTGAAGGTGAAGGTTCTCCATGATCACCTTCATTAGAAGTCTCATTTGGAGACATCCTTGAGATCCTAAAACAGAGAGGTGGTTCTGAGGAGCTGGTACTCCTGGAGGCTTTTGATAATGGCCGGTCTACCTCTTTGGTTCTTCTGTCTGCCTATGAGCTCATTGGGTTGGTCTCTCACCAGGCATGGAAGGACCCTGACACATTGGAACCCATACCGAGATGGCTGGACAAGATTCTGGCACCAGCTTCCGGAAAAGAGTTTTGGGCTAAGGGGGTGCCCATTGATGCTGTGGTCGTGATGGTGGCTACCAATAGGAAACTCACTGAGCACAGAGTTCCACTGTTCTTCCCCCTAACAGGAAGTGTAGGGTGATGAACAGGTTTCAGAAGCATGTCTATGCTTCAACAACCTTTGGCCTTAGATTGCTGAACTATTTGGCACATTTTACTAGGTTGCAAAGGAATTTTATCAAGAAGCTTTCAAATACACTTTCAGGGTCTTATCTGCAGATGTTCAGACTTCTGTAATATCTCAGTTGGTTACCCTTCAGTCCATTTTGAACTCTTCAATGAGGCTAATTTCTCACACAACCAACAGCACCTCATGGTCAGTGGGTTCCGGCATTTCCATCAGGAAGCATGCGTGGTTGCACCTATGTGATTTTGCTGAGCCCTTCAAGTCTTTGTTTGTCAATGCTCCTTTTGACGGCATGACTTTCTTTGGCCTCACAGTGAAGGATACATTATCCAGGTGTGAGAAGGATGGAAAGACCCTTTCTGCAGTGGGCATATGTTTTTCTGCCCCTCAAATATCCTTTTCTAGGAATCAATGAGGTGCTAGAAAAATGTGGTTCAGGAAGTTCCAGCGTCCTTTCCAGGACACATGTGGCGAAAGTTCCCCTAGAGGCAGGGGGGGACTGTAATGGTAGGCGCTGCCCCCAAGGCAGAGGAGGCCTGCAAAACCAGGGTTCCAGAGATTCTCTCTCTGACAGACCCTACCAGCCTCCTGAAAGGAGGACTGATTGTCCATTTCTGGAGGATGTTCACCAAATACATGGCAGTAGTAGCAGCCTACTTGAGACAGCAAGGATTCCAGGTGTTTCCATATCTAGACAACTGGCTCATTACTGCCAGGCATCACTTGATAAGGGCAAGAAATCAGGTTCTTCAGACTTGTTCCCATTTGGGAATAATCATGAACTACAACAAGTCTCAATTATAACTAAATCAAAATTTGGAATTTATAGGAACAATCTTCAAGTTAGCAATTGCTTCACTACCTCCTTTGAGAGTCCAAACGATCATTTCACAGGTCTGAAAAATAATCTACAATACCAAAATTTCAGCAGACTTGGTCCTTCAAAGTTCTAGGATCAGTGTCAGCAGAGACAACTTTAGTGCCTTTATCAAGATGTTATATGAGAATTCTCCAATGGATGCTAGCAACACAGTGGTCGAATCTTTACCAATCCATGTCAGCTGAGATACGAATCACTCACACATGTAGATCTCAGATGGTGTATTCAGTCAGATCACATTCTTCAAGGTCGTCTGTTCATTCCCTCTCAGCCCATGGCCATAGTGACCACGGGCACTTCCCAGTTGAGGTGGCGGGGCACTTTCTGGGGAAAACAGTCCAAGGTATGTGGCCCCGAAGAGGCCAACTTGCATATTAATGTCCTAGAGATGAAAGCAGTGCTCTTAGCATTGCAGGCCTTCCAAAATGCTCTCCCTCCAGGGATTGCAATTCAAATGGACAATATGTCAGTAGTTTGGCATATCAGCAAACAAGGAGGGACCAAATCATACCCTTTGTGTCAAGAAGCGCTCAGGGTGTAGCAATGGGTGATCTCATGCAGCTGCTTTCTGATAGCGTACACATTCGGGGGAAATCCAATGTGATAGCAGACAAACTGAGCAGGTATATTCTTCTGGATCATGAGTGGTCTCGAAACAAGAAAGTGATGGAAATGATATTTTGTTGATGGGTGCCTTCTGTACAGAGTTTTTATGTCTTCTCTATGGTCATGTGGGTTTCCTCCAGGTGCTCCGGTTTCCTCCCACATTCCACAGACATGCATGCGGTAGGTGGATTGAACACTGTAAATTGGCCATAGGTGCGAGTGTGTGTGTGTGTGAGTGAGTGGTACGAATGAATTACCTTGCCAGGGATAGCCACCTGGTGATGTAAACTTTGGGTCAAGATGATTGTCACTGTTGAAAGTGACACCCCAACCCCAAGTGCAAAATGGGAAAAAGGGGTTGAGGATGGATGGAGCCAGCCTTGCTGCATTTTCCCCTTCCCACTAAACAACAAATGCAGCAGCTTCTTTGCCCTAATCCCCCCATAGGGGAATCACCGAGGGATGCTGTACTTCATGATTGCCCCCCCGGTCTACTTTATGCCTACCCTCCAGTCTCATTCATTCCAAAATTTCTGCAAAAAGCTGTAAGATTGCACGGCAAAGTCACCCTCATTGCACCATACTGGCCTCAACAAATTTCCTCCCCTTTCCTTTGGCCTCACTTACTTCATCAACCTTGGATTCTGGATCCAATTCCAGATGTCTTGTCTCACTCGATGGGCATGGCTCATCAGACCTTTCAAACCTCAGGCTGACGGGCTGGTTTCCCCATTTCCATTAGTAGCCAGACAACCAACCCTCTCTTCCCCTAGCCGGCATATACTTTTATCTTCTCATAAATCTTCAACAAGAAAACTTTATACAAATAAATGGAAGAGATTTGTTTACTGGGAACACCAAAATAAAGTTGATCCTTTTTCAGCTCCCATATATAACATACTCAAGTTTTTGGCCTTGATTTTTAAAAAAGGAGCTAGTTCCTCAGCCATTAAAGTTCAGTTGGCAGCAATATCTAATTTTCACATTGGATTTGAAGATGCTTCATTGGCTTGTCATAAATTATGCAAAACTTTCTTGTAAGGCACTCTTCTTTTGACCCCCCCCTTTACTGCAGGCTCTGATACATTCCCCATTTGAACCAGCAGCTAAATGTGACCTTAAGTACCTCACTTGAAAAATTGTTGTTCTAGTAGCTATTACCTCTGCTAGACTAATTTCAGAAGTTCAAGCCTTGACTTCAAAACCTCCCTATTTGATCTTCCACAAAAATAGAATGACACTATGAACTAATGCCTCCTTCCTTCCCAAGGTAGTATGAGAATCTAATATGAAGCCATTAATTTACCAGTATTCTTTCCAAATTTTGCAAACATGGGTGAATGCATATTACATTTATTGGATGCTCACAGGCTATTACATTTTTATCTGCACAGAACAAAAGAGATCAGAAAAACAGACCAATTGTTTCCTTTGCAGAACTAAAATTGGGTAATCCAGTCATAAAAATCACTTTAGCCAGATGTCTAATTGATTGTATTTCATTTTTGTATAACAAATTGGGTATTATCTTGCCAAAACTGGTGCAAGCTCATTCAACTAGATTCATGACAACTACCTCAGTCTTTTTATGCAGAGCTTCCATGGACAACATATATGCAGCAGCAACTTGGGCTACTCCCCATATATTTGTTACTCATTACAAATTGGATCTCACCTCCATGGGTAGAGCATTGTTTGGTTCAATTGTACTCATGAATTTTCTTCTTTAGAATCCATCCAGGATTATAGGTAGCTGAGGACTCTGTCCCAATAGTTGAGGATAGAATAAATATTGGCAACATCAGATGAAGAAGTTATGTACTCACCATAATGTTCTAACTGTGTTGTCCATTTTCATTCTTCCTCAACTTCCTGCCTGCCAGCTCACATCCCTTCTAGTCACAAACTTCTGGAAGAGTGAGTCTTTACAGGGACAACACTGTCCTATATGTTGAGCTACAGATATAGTTTTTCCTTCTATAGTTATAAATGTTAAACATCTTTGTAGTAAGTTCAGCAAACAAGATCTGAGGTGACTTAGGGCTGGTCCATTATGAGTAAAGGATGATCTCAAGAGCTTCTTGGTTACCCCAAGCTTTAGTAATGGCTGAGGCAGATCCAAGAATCGGATCCAAACCCAACAGTTGAGGAAGAATGAAAATGAACAACACAGATGGAACGTTATGGTGAGTACATAACTTCTTTTTTATAAAGAATAAACCAAAAATATGAGGCAAAAATCTGGACATTCTGTAAAAATGTGGACAGTTAGGTGAAGGACTCTATGATGTTCTCCCTGCTACCCACTCCTGCCCCTAAATACAACCCTCAGGGCCATCCATTTCCCCACCATGACCTCCCCCCACTTCATATTGTCATCTTTTTTTCTACAGTTTCATACATTACCTCTGTTAGATATTATGAATATAAGGCTGAAATTAATTCTGTTGTAAATATGCTGAAAGAAAAAGCTTGCTTAAATGCAGAAACAGAGTTTAGTAATATGTGATCAGCATTCATACTAAATGACCATGGCTTGGAAAAATAAGGAATCTGCTGAATGGACATTTTTCCCTTACAGACTTAAAAACAGGATGTATGCAAGAGCAAAACTGCAAAATCTGCTTTTAAAGAACACTGACATGTTTTTCTGCATATAAAAAGAATGGACACAATATGTTTCCTTAAATAACAGGACATGTTTATGACACTGTGACAATGTGTTTCCCCAAAAACATGTTTTACTGCATGGACAACAGGACACTGTTATCAGCATTGGCAAAAGAACAGATGTTCTTATACAAAGATCCAAATAGAATACAGGATGTTCACACTGTCAGAAACGCTGATCTCTTACAAGATATTGTTAAACAAGGAAGCTTAAAAATAATATTATCAAGTCAGCAGTTTGCATCAGCATCTACAACAACTAGTACTCTTTCTACAGGATGAGCAATTCTCCAAAATAGAATATCAAGAGGAAATGTATATGTTTACGCATGACTAAAAGTGTATATAAAGAGCTGTATGAATCCAGTTATGTTAGAGGTATGGTAGGGACTCATTTGTCCTGAGGTAAATGTTATATCTCTCACATCATCTGTACTATATGAGAAGTAAAGTTGGAACAGTACTTTAAGCTGCAATGTTAATCCGTTTGGTTTATTATAAAAAGTTATTTGTTACTGCTCTAAGTTGATGCTGCAAAGTATATTCTCTCATCAGTGTATATTCTGCAAGTTTTTGTATGCAACAGACTGTGAATGCAAATATAACCAGACTTTGAATTTTAGCAGAATCCAGCCAGCAAGACTGAGTGTCTTAAGAAGACTTCAAATCCCACAGCAAGCAGTAAGCTCCATATAATTTTTCAATGGCAAGCTAGCCTGCATTTGAACCTAAAATCTGCATTCAAACACAGGGGGAGTGATGGTAAGCCCTGCAGAGGGTCACTTCAGTCAAATTGCAGTAACTAACATTTGTATGTATGTGTAAATCCTAAACAGAAGTATTCCAGTTTATGCAGCTTGCGGTAGTAAAGTTTTTTAGACGTCTAAAATCCAGAGTGAGACTAGTTCAAGAAAGTCACAGTGGCATAAATTCTCCAAGAAAAGGTGGATGTTACTTGTACAGCAGTCCGCTGCCTGTTGTGCTTCACCAGCTTCTCAAGTGACTCTGAAAAATTTCTAGCCATCAGCAACAACAGCCTGATCACCTGTTTTCTTGCTAACTGGTAAGACTTTTTTCCTGTGTCACATTTTTAGTGTGGATGATGTTAGACAGTTTGTATATTATTAGACAGTTTGGATATTATTAGTATGGATATTATTTATAATTCATGCAGGAGTAAACCAAACTTTAGTAAATTGCAATGTTGGTATACACAGCATATTAGTAAATGTAAAACCTTATTAGGGCAGATTGATAGTAAGGTGTTATGAAAATGTATTACAATATTTGACTGGTATCTCAAAGAAAACCATATGCAATATGACAAATGTTTATTGTGTGCGTCAACAAAAACTGCATTTCGTGTATTATGCCATAAAAAAGTATTGCATCATATTGCTAAAAAGATAGACTGTGAAGACAGACCTGTTCATGATAAAGAATTAACTAAGGGTAAAGTGGTTCTATTATATTCAGATGTTGAACAGTTATGTCCTGTCACCACATGTGAGTCAAATCAGTTACTGATAGAACCCCTAGTACATTTTGTTACAAAGAAATGTAGTAAACTTCTAAAAGACAGACACAATGAGTTCAGGAAGCTTAGACAAGTTATACATACACCTTATCAAAAGGGCATAGGAGTTTCAAATTCAGCAGAACAGCTTACTAAAGAATGTCAGAAAGACCATGCAATATTACAGGAAATTCAACAGCAGTTGCAGGATAAAGGAAATAAATTAGCTGAACTGACAAAGACTGGGAACTTCCTGCATACACAGCTAATCTGTGCAAAAAATAAAAAATTTTATAATACGTTTATGTTTTGAAAATGGTTAAGCATACATAGTAGAATGGTAGGGGCAAATCATTCTCAAATGTTTTACTTTCATTCAGTTAAAGCAAGACATTTATCATAGGTTCATAGGTTCATACTAGGCTATCTGCCCTGGGGCAATTATAAGCTTAGCCCGATTCTGTATGGCTTACACCACCCCTTGATTTCAGTATACTGTGCCCTTTTTAAGGTTTAGTTTACTGTGCCTCTGTCTAATAGTGACACGGGAGTAATCCCTGGGACAAACCTACGATCCCCCATCCACCTATCTAGATTCTTCTTGAAGAGATTCAGTGAGGTGCTCTGCCTCATATAAACTGGAATTCTATTCCAGAGCGAAGGGAGCCTCTGGGTTATGAACCTGTCCCTCCAGCAAGTTCTATTTCTTTCTGTGCTGAGGTTCAAGTCCCTCAGGCATGTGGCTTTAAGGGATTTAGATTTACTGAGGTGGACATGTCCATTAATTCTGGATTTGACATAGCTTTGTATGTCAGGCATAGATCGCCTCGAAGTAGGTGGTATGCAACTGAGTAGAGCTGGAGTTTTTTTAACCGAGCAGCATATGGCATCTGTTTGAGACCCTTGATCCTCTTGGTGAGATACTTTTGGGGTCTCTCTAATTGCTGCAGGTGTCGGGTAAGGTACATCCCAAAAGGGGCATTGTATTCTATGATGGGCCTGATGAGAGATGAATAAAGGGGCACAATTACCTCTCTTGATCTAGATGTGAAACCCTTCGTGATGAGGTGGGCTATGTAGAAGGTCTTTCTAACCACTTTGGCAATGTGGTTTTCAAAGGAGAGATTGCTATCAACTTGGGTCCCCAGGTCCCTAATAACTTTCTCTGTACTTAATGGGTTTCCGCCTATGTGGTAATTTGTGGGCACATTGTTTTGCCAAAGGGTATGACTATACATTTTTTGCATTTAGCTTTAAACCATGGCACTGGCACCAGTTATCTGTCTCTGTGAGACCTTTTTGAAGGATGTTTGTGTCAGCTGGAGAGTTGATTATGGTGCCCAGTTTGCAGTCGTCTGCAAACTTGGTGAGCCATAGTCCTCCCACGTTTGCCTGTACCTCGGAAAAGTATATACCGAACAAGAGTGGTCCCAGGACAGAACCCTGTGGGATGCCACTTGTGACCGGTTTCAAGTCTGACATGGCTCCAGCAACTCTCACTCTGTGGGTTCTGTCTTTGAGCCAGTTTGCGACCCATCTTGTGACATAGGGGTTTATATTTAAGCTGGATAGCTTATCTATGATGCCCGAGTGGGGTATTGTGTCAAATGCCTTTGCAAGGTCCAGATAGGCTGTGTGGACTACCTTCCCTTCATCTATGGCTTTGGTGACTGTTTTGAAGAAGTCAACCAGGTTCAAAAGGCAGGATCTGCCCTTGACAAAGCCGAACTGGGTAGGATCTAGTGTCTGTAGGACCCCAATGTCTTTGTTTATGAGCTCCATGATGATCCTCTCCATAGCCTTGCAGACTAAGCTAGTCAGGCTTATGGGGCGATAGTTTCCAGGGTCCGTAGAGGCTCCACCTTTGTGGACTGGGACAACTGTTGTTGTACACCATTCTGTGGGCACATATCCTGTAGTGAGGCTGAGATTGTATAGCTGTTTTATTTAAGGGATTAGTTCCTTTTGGAGTTCATGTAGGATGCAACCTGGGATGCCTTCTGGTCCCATGGAAGCAGTGTTTTTTGCTTTGGAGAGGGCAGCCTTCACCTGAGCATCAGAGATGTTTGGGAGGCAGCTCTCTGCCGGGATAGATATTTGCTCTTTTGGGGGGAGGGGGTGGAGAAGTTTGTGCTGAACCTGTCTGCCAGAATATCGGCGATGTCTGTGGGTTCAGTGTATTTTTTGTCGTTTAGAATCAACTCAGAACAAGTCTGGGAGTTGCATCCCAGGTTCCTAACATAACTGAAAAAAGCCTTATGATTGTCTTTGGTGTCCTGTGCAATTTTTCTCTCGAAGCTGGCCTTGGAGGATTTTATGAGGGATCATAATTTTTTGCTAGTACTGATCAGAGATGCCTTCCCTATTAGGGATTTTGCTCTATCATGTAGTAGCTTCCTCCTTCTGTTGTACAGTTTATTTATGGCAGTTATAAACAAATCAGTACTACAGTCAAGTAAAGCATATGACTGCCATTCTTAGCACAGTCAAAAGGTAAACAAAACTGTTCTAGTGTATAAAAATTAAATGAAAATAGTTAATAAGAATAAAGATTTAAAGTCACAAGACTGACATGCTTGTATAAAGATATACAGATACAAGACAGACATGCATGTATGTTCTTTTCATCTAGAGTACATTTGTTTACAATACACAAAAGCAAAAGGCAGACATCAGCAAATATAAATAATATAAATATAAACATGTGTTGGTTAAACTAATTTCTATTTTGTTTTTACAATTTGTTTATAATTAACACCAAACAGTTAAAGTTCTGAATTTTAAAAAGAAAATCACATATGGTATTATTCAAACAGTTTTTGTAAAATTAATGGCAGGACAGTTAAATAGATACATAAATAAAAAATACTGAAATCCATTTAAGCTAATTGCAAAATAATGTCTGTTTATGTAGTATAAATGCATAGTTATATAAATCACAATCAAATTAAAGGAAAAATGCCAAAAAAATTAGCTCAGATCTTCGTAGACTAGACAAATAGTTACAGGAAATGATGGAAAGATAAGGTAAACAACAAGACTGATTGCCAGACAAGTAGCTTGAGTTTTTCTAAAGCATCATTGTTATTAAAACATACTTGTTAAAATGTTTACAGGCAACACTATTTGGTAATTGTAATAAAATGTCACAGTTGTGCATAGATGTCACTGATAATATGTTTGCAAGTAAATGTTAAAAGAAAAAAAAGCTCAATTGCATCAAGTACAGCCAGCAAATGGGCTATAGTATACATACAGTTCAAATCAATTGTGCAGGAGGGTGTAAATGCCTATTAGTGGTAATAAACAGCAAAAGCTTTATAAAAAAATTATCAAATCAGACAAAGGTCTATAGTTTAATAACCTAATAAAATAAATATATAACCAAAGTGTTGGGCTGACATACATTCTATTCTCACAGCATAAAGCAGATAAACAATAGTGCAGTACTACAGGAGGAGAGGTACTTTCTCAGTTTTACACTGACTATATAAGCAGTACTGTACAAGGGTCTGAAATAAAGCTACAGAAAAAATAAACAACAAGGGTCTAAAATAAAGCTACAGGAAGAAATATATCATTCCTTCTTGACAATACTCTTTTTAGGGAGAGAAAAAAACAGGTATTAGTGTATTAAACATACTGGTAAACTGGATTAAACCTGACAGGATAAGATATTTTACAAGTTGTTAATAGCTATCATAATGGTTATTATTGTATTGTTTAGTATTAAATTGTATTTACAACCTGTTAAACTGTAAAGCTATACAAGAGATGGTTTAAAAAACAAGAGGTGATTTAAAATTGCTTTATTAAAGCCATACAAGACAGAATAAAGATATGCAAAATGCATAAATGTTTCTAATAGCAAGAATGGTCACTATTTTTAATATGTTTTTGGCAAAACAATGTTGGTATAAAAAAGCATGAATATTTTTAATTGCTGAGTATGTAGTTTAAAATAACAGGACATATGCATCTGATGGCAATTCCACTAGATATTTCTAAAGAGAGATAAAAGTTTTCCAAAATTTTGCTTAATATTAATGTTATTAAATTTGTAAGATTAGACTAAATGTACTTTATAGTCTTTGTATGTACAAATGCAGAAGAATTCAGTACAAATGATAGTCTTTGTATATACAAATGCAGAAGAATTCAGTACAAATGATAGTCTTTGTATATACAAATGCAGAAGAATTCAGTACAAATGATAGTCTTTGTATATACAAATGCAGAAGAATTCAGTACAAATAAAATTAATGTCTAGTAATAAATATGTGTGAAAAAAAACATATTTAAAGAAAACAATGGGTCCAGGGTACCTACTAGATTGAAATGCATGAATAGCAAACAGTCTGTGTAAATACATACTGTACAGGATACATTGTAATAAGTTTAAAAGTAATTTGTCAAGTTGTAATATCACTGGTTTTACCCCAGTAAAATAATTGCTTTCAAATATTTATTATCTAAGCCCAGTTCAGTATTTTACCAAGATGTTAATGAGCAGTTCAGAGACATAAACACAATGTGATGGTTAAAATGACATTAAAACTATATATTTTCAGCAGTGTATAAATGCTTGCAGTAGCACCTGGTTCTTGTCTCTTATAGTTAATTCAACAGTTACGAAGAGTTAATAAAACAGTTCTAAGTCATAAATTAAATTCTGTAATTGCAAAATAATAAATTAATCAAGTTAAACTAAAGCAGACACAGCTCATAACTGATAAAATAATTTCACAGAATGGTCTGCAAAAGAAAAAGTTGTTAAATACATTCAGTTTTGGTAGTAATACTTAATATCATTGTATTAACTATGTAAAATTGCATTTTGATTTGTTGTATCAAAAGAAGACTAAAGGTTTGTTTCTTGTGTTTTCTATATAATGTGATCAAAAATACATATCAGTATAAAATGTTTTGAGTATGTTTAAAAACAGAGGGAATTGTTAGATATTATGAATATAAGGCTGAAATTCTGTTGTATATGCTGAAAGAAAAAGCTTGCTTAAATGCAGAAACAGAGTTTAGTAATATGTGATTAGCATTCATACTAAATGACCATGGCTTGGAAAATAAGGAACCTGCTGAATGGACATTTTTCCCTTACAGACTTAAAAATAGGATGTATGTAAGAGCAAAAATGCAAAATCTGCTTTTAAAGAACACTGACATGTTTTTATACATATAAAAAGAATGGACACAATATGTTTCCTTAAATAAAAGGCCATGTTTATGACACTGTGACAATGTGTTTCCTCAAAAACATGTTTTTCTGCATGGACAACAGGACACTGTTATCAGCATTGGCAAAAGAACAGATGTTCTTATACAAAGATCCAAATAGAATACAGGATGTTCACACTGTCAGAAAAGCTGGTCTCTTACAAGACATTGTTAAACAAGGAAGCTTAAAAATATTATCAAGTCAGCAGTTTGCATCAGCATCTGCAACAATTAGTATTGTTTCTACAGGATGAGCAATTCTCCAAAATAGAATATCAAGAGGAAATGTATATGTTTATGCATGACTAAAAGTGTATATAAAGGGCTGTATGAATCCAGTTATGTTAGAGGTATGGTAGGGACTCATTTGTCCTGAGGTAAATGTTATATCTCTCACATCATCTGTACTATATGAGAAGTAAAGTTGGAACAGTACTTTAAGCTGCAATGTTAGTCCGTTTGGTTTATTATAAAAAGTTATTTGTTACTGCTCTAAGTTGATGCTGCAAAGTATATTCTCTCATCAGTGTATATTCTGCAAGTTTCTGTATGCAACAGACTGTGAATGCAAATATAACCAGACTTTGAATTTCAGCAGAATCCAGCCAGCAAGACTGAGTGTCTTAAGAAGACTTCAAATCCCACAGCAAGCAGTAAGCTCCATATAATTTTTCAACCTCTTTCTTCAGCATTTCCCTGCATCCTTTCAACACACCCTGACTGGGCCAGACTGCATTGTATTAACTATGAAGGAAATAAATGGATTATGCCAGGGGTCTGGGAACAGGTCCCAGTAGCTGTGTGTTTTTCTACATATTTGAGGCACATTTTACAGTTTTTTTTCACAGTTCAGATTCAATGATGCCCTGAATAAAAATCATAACTGAGGAAAGAAATTCAGTCTCACTCTACAACTTTGCTTTTTCATACATCCTGTCAGCATATCTTAACTGGGCTAGTCTGTATTACAATAACAGTTGAAAAAAATAACTAAATTAAGCCAGAGGTCTAGGGGTCCAACCACTACTAAACCTGTGTCAAGATCCACTTATATAGCATGGGGTGTTGGCTCTGAGGGTTTGACAGTTCTGTGATATGTTATGTCTTATTTTTATAAGAGAACTTGTTAACTTCTTTCTTTAATGTTACTCAGAAGAGAGTTGTGTATGTGCAGGGCAATGTTGTGCATATATGTAGATAAAAATCAGTGACATTATTTTATACACACACACACACACACACACACACACACACACACACACACACACACACACACACACACACACAGACACTCACCCAACCACGCTTTCCTTAAAAGTCAGTTCTGTCACACAAGCTATACTTATTTTTCACACAATCACACATGTAATGACATTAGCCCTGACAAGCCAGATCTATCACAAGATGCATACATAGTCACACGTGCACATGCATGCTGCACATTTGCTTATAGGAAACTTGGAGGCATGCCAATTCACCTATGGCTTGTCTTTGGGGTGCTGGAGAAACCAAAGCACATGAATACATTTATACAGATACAGGGAGACTATGTAGACTCCACACAGAAGAAGCCGCAATTAAGTACTCACGTAACAGCAAAATTCTGTAAGATGGCATGGCTACTTGTAGCAGTACTGTGCCAGTGATCAGTCCCTTTCACACCCATCCTGCTTCTGCATGACCACCAGAGTTAGCCACTTATTGTGCACAATACTGATGCTTGAGACAGAAAGTGAGAGAAATTATGGCCAGCTTGTTATAATGAAATATATTGTACCCCCTCTCCACACACAAATGCATAAGCCATATCAACACTATTTTTACACTGATTTTATTAAATACAGTGACACAACTTCTGCTACAGTAAACGAGTGACTACTGTGTAACAGTGATTAAAAAACAGCAATTTATGGCACTTTTCTCCGCAGATGGCCTTCATAACTATCGATTATATACACGTTATTGTGTACACTTCAGATAAATAAATAATGGTCATAGTAATGAAGTATTTTATCTTACTTCTTACAGATGTGCAATTGTCTTGTAATTGTAGATCATTAACTGTTTAAACTGAACAAACAGCATGAGAATCAGTTATTTTTGTCTACAAACAAAGCCTACCCTACCCAGCAGTTAAAGCCACTTCTGTGTGCACTTAAAATGTCTGATTGTGATAACCCAATAATGGCCATGTAATGAATTTCAGACTTTGATCAATGAAGTATTCTAAGCTGTTTCATGTTAGCATTGCAAAGCCAGAATAAAGAGCAAACAGCAGTTAGTCATTTTCCCCTACTGACAGTATCAGCAATTATAGGTAAGGAAAAAATGGCAATAAAGCAAAAATATTGGGGAACATTCCCAAAATTAGAGACAGATTTTAAATATTTGTACTGTATGGAAGTTTGGCAAAATGGTTTAAGTCTTCACCTCACAGATAAAAAATACAGGGTTTGATTCCAGTCCCTGGCTGTAGGTGTTCATTTAATTAACTATAGATTAGTAATTATCCATTTAATTTTGGGTGGGTGATTTTTGCATAATGGCTAAAGTCTTTACCTCAAAAACACAAGATACAAGGTTTGATTCTAACCTAAATTTTTTGACTAGGCTTAAAATGGCCATTCAGGACACTTTATACCTCAGTAGCTGACAGAATAACAGATTTACATAACATTCAATTTTTGAATGGTCAGAAACTCAAATGTTTATTATTTAGCAACTGCAACTCTAACTCACCAGAAAACCACAAATTGTATGATGAGCATCCATAGCTTTAAACTTGCTTGCTTAAGAATTAGATACAAAGACAAATTTATTGGGGGATTAAGAAACTCACAAAAATCACAGACAATTTGTAACCATTAATCTAATTCACTTAAAGGTTAATAGAACAAGAGATTTTGTGTCACCATGTTGTTTCTGAACACAAAGAACAACAAAACTGCAATGTCTGCCATTACTGACTGTAAATATTAATAGTCCATCCACCCACATCCCCTTTTCTCCATTTTTGCACATGGGGTCAGGATGTCACTTCAACAGTGACAATCATCTAGAGCCATGGTTGATGCCGCCAGGTGGCTAGTCCTGCCATTGTAGTTCTTCCACACCATACACTCACGCGCACACACACACACACACACACACACACACACACACACACACACACACACACACACACACACACACACACACACACCTATGGCCAATTTAGAATGACCAATCCACCTACTACATGTCCTTGGAATGTGGAAGAAAACCCACATGAGCACAGGGAGGAAATGTAGACTCCGCACATAAAGGCACTTCAAGCCAAGAGTTGAAACGGGGAACTTCTTGCTGTGAGGTGACAATGCCATCTGCTGTGACACTGTGCAATCCTCTCTAAAAAAATAATCCAACAAAAAACTAACAAATAAATAAATGATTTTAGAAGGGACAGGACAAAAATATGAAACACTACACAGAACATCCTGAACAATCAGAGAAATCTGAGAGGAATAGGAACATTGTGAAATCAGGGACTGTTGACAGCAGACAGTTTTGAAGGACATTTATTGCGGCATCTAAACTGTAACCCAGACCAGGTAAAATTCATGAATAAACCAGTAACAGATATGTAACAATAAACAAAGAAACAGCAAGTACAACAATAAACTGCGTAACCGTGCAAAAAAATGCATTCGGCTGGACAAAAAAATCCTACTACAAGACATTAGAAACTAAATGCCAACACAACCCCCCATAATTTTGAAAACATGCAAATCAGCTACTAAAATCCACCCAAAAGGCCCCAACCACCCCTTAGACTTAAGTTCTCATCAAAACACAATTCAACTCCCACTTTGTGAACTCAATTCTTTCCTTAATATCACAGACAGTTCCAACCTCACTATCCCCCCAACACAAATAATACTAGTATTAGCTTTACCCTCAAAACAGTTTCCACCATCTCAATCAAAAGCATGCTTTCCAAACTAAAAACCTTGTCAACAGCAGCCAACCTACTCCCTAGCTATTTCTTGAAACTCACAGCAGATGCTATTGCTATTCCAATCTCCACTCTCATAAACAGATCAGTTGTTGAAAACTATGTGCCCAAACTCTGGAAAATATCCTATGTTACACCCATACATAAAGGTGGGACCTCCACTGAACTTAATAACTATAGACCCATTGCTATACTCTTTCCCCTTGCCAAAATCATAGGAAAATGCATCCATACCCAGGTACTAAAATATTTCCTAGACAACAACATCCTGTCACCTACTCAACATGGTTTCAGACCTGCCCATAGTACCACTACAGCCCTCGTCTGCTTCACAGACACAGTAAACCATCTCAGAAATGAAGGCTTGCAGGTGTCAACTCTTTTTTTGGATCTTTCCAAAGCATTTGACACAGTCTCACACCAAATCCTGCTAAACAAATTAAACCAATATCACCTATCAAATTCCATTCTTACCTGGTTCCAAAGCTACTTAACTGACAGGCACCTGGCTGTGAAATGGGAAAATTCTCTATCCTCAGCTGCCCATAACTATAGGAGTCCCACAGGGTTCTATCGTAGGACCACTACTGTTCACAGTTTTCACAAATGACCTCCATACTTCCACACAGCATACATCTATCATTCAGTATGCAGACGGCACTAACTTAACCTGTGCTGCACAAAATATTCCCACCCTGCTGCAAACAACTCAACTAGTATTCTCTGACATTGAAAACTTACCTTACCAAAGCCCAACTTATCCTTAATTCAAAGAAAACTCAGCTTATGATTATAACCATTTCTAATAAAAACACTGATAACAGTCAATTCACTATCTACTCCGCAAATGCTACTCCAATCGCTCCAGTGGCACAGGCTAAGCTATTGGGAATAACCATAGACTCCCACCTAAAATTTGATAGTCATCTCAACTTAACTATTAAAAAGTACATGCCAAACTGGGATCACTCTGCCGTATCAAACCGTTTCTTACCAACAACACAAGATCAGCCATTGCTCGTTCCCAGCTTCTATCCTCCTTACTCTATGCATCTCCCATTTTGACTAATCTCAACAAAACTGAACTAAGCAAAATGGAAGCCTACTATAACAGAATTGCCCACTTTGCTGCAAATTGCTCATATAGAACTCATCACTGTACTGCTTTGAGCCAGCTCCACTGGCTTGAACTGCTAACCTCCTAACCTACAATAAGCCCTGTCTCTGTCACTCTATCTATTACCTCCCCAATAAGTGTTCTGCCCTCAAAAACGTAGTACAACATCACTCAGCCAAAAAGCCTCTTAGATCATCAAGCAAACTACTACTAGAAGTCACCTACAGCTATAATAGCTTTGGAGACACACTATATAGTAGTTCAGTGGCTAAAAACTGGAACTCTTTCCCCACTAGCATACAAAACACATCGTCCATAGCCTCCTTTAAAAACCTCATTAGGCAACATCTCAAGCAAAGTTGGCAGTGCAGTGACTGCTCCCCAGGCTAGTGAAAGCAGATAAGGTGCACATACTAAGCCTAGAGTACTTGATAATAGATGTTCTTCGTGTTTCACTGTTGCAGTCATCACACTTGGGTTATCTGCTTGCAGGTAGCCTGAATACCAGAGAGTATTTCTGCATCGGTTGCTGTCACTCCAGGACTGAAGTCAGGTAGTTGGGGGTATAAAAACAGGCAGCCGACGCAATTGCATCAGTCTTTCTTGCCAAGGAGCCCATAGCAGAAGCAGTTCGCATGAGTGCCGATCGGCCGCTACCTGAGTTTTTCTTTTATGAATTGAATCATCCTGAAGTCTTCTAAAGCTAAGTACACCATTGGGGATCCTTTTTTATTGCTCTAACTGATGTCAGAAAAAGTTAACAATTGTCTTGCCTATGGAAAGCAAGTACCACACCGAGATTTTCATTCTTACTGCGCCACCTGTTTAGGCCCAGACCACAACGTACCTCGCTGCTGGTTTTGTGCCTTGTTCAACTCCCGAACCATCCATTGTCAGGCCCTTTTTGTTGCTAAATACTTTCGTTCTCATTCCCTGTATTCTGAAATGGCTTCAGTAAGTCATTTGACTACTGATATTCCGAAAAAAATGTAAGGATAAAGACAGATACAGACCACACACCACACAAAGCTGCTGACGATGCTTCCATTAAGCTAGTCGCTAGTCCGCCGGTACTCAGTGAGGTGCTTCTGCAGCCCCTGATGCTCACTTCAGTGGATTTGCAGGCCTCTACCGAGACCCGTTCAGGGTCTGGTATGCTGTGAGACTCTTCTTTGACTATGGAACCTGCAGATCTCTCTATCTTGGATGGGTCCAGAGCCTCTGAGCAGGCAGGAAGTTCGACACAAACCGACAACCTCTTTCGCATCTTCAGTGCTGTCTAAAATTCCGAGTTTCTAAGGCCAAAAGTACATGCTACACCTAGAAAACCAAAGACCCAAGCACATGCACCTGCTCCCTTGCCACAACATCAAATGCTTAAAATGGCAGAAAACCTTATTATGCTGATTAGGGGAAGCCAGCCTTCTCCTGCTAAGAGAAAAAGAGACCAGTCCTCTGCAGCCTCAAAAGACCAAGAGTCCGATGACTCTGTGGTATCTGACTATGAAGGCATGCCCTTATCTGCTTATGAGGATTAAGATGCAGAGGAATCTGTTCCCTCTGCCTCTCCTCTAGAGGATTCTTCTTTTGGTGAAACCCTTCATACTTTAAGAGAGCATTCCCATTGGGAATGCCAAGACTATCCTAAATTCAAAAAGAGACTCAGAGAATTTCTAGATTTGCTACAACATAGGCCTTTAGCAATACCCCCAGTCCTGGATGTTGTGGATGATGTCTTTATGGAATCCAGCTTAACTCCTGATACTTTACCCCCTGCTCCTAGGAAACCAGACAGGTACTACAGGGTACCTGACTCTCACAAATTCCTTTTCAAAAATCCTACTGCTGACCCAGAGTTTATCTTCCAGGGGCCTAAATGTGTCAAAGCAACTTCAGCTACGAACCACATCCCTTCAGACAGGGATTCCAGAGCTTTGGACAGATGGGGTAAGAAAGTTTATACCTCTGCAACTCTCACCATTATGGCTTTGAATTGTCAGTTTCACATGCTCAAGTGCCAAAAACATATTATGGAACTTAAGCAAAAAGTAGCTACCTTTACAGACTGTGCAGAAAATAAAGAATTGCAAGAGCTTATGCATTCTGCAAGCCAAGTCAGCAAGCATACATTGCAATGTGGCTTTGATGCTCTAGAAGCATCTTGCAGGGTAGCCAACACTGGTTCTCTACCGAGAAGGCATGCTTGGCTTAAGAAGCAAACCTTGCCAGACCATGTCAAATCAAAGTTACTAGATGCTCCTTTGAACAAGGACAATCTGTTTGGCACCAAAGCAGGAGAGGTTCTTAAAAAGATGAAAGAAAAAGCTAAATCTATGCAGTCAAAGAAATTTTGCAAGTACAGCCTCCTAGATTCAGTAGACATTGCCCCTCGAAACACTGGTCCTTTCCAGCCCCCTCAAGGCAATCTCAAACAAGACCCAGGGGAAACAGACCCCCCCAGATTACAGTCTCAGGGTATGCAAAGATCTAAGAATTGGAGTGCATCCACCTCTAAAGCAGGGATCACTAAGCCACCCCCATACAGGAAGAATTCCCAATGACTTCTCTACTCCACTCCCCACCCTGCCCAACTGCTTGTACCCCTAGGAGGAAAACTTGCCCTTCATGCAAAAAACTGGACTTCCATCACCAAAGATCGATGGGTTCTCAACATTGTATTCCAGGGGTACAAATTCTACTTATTCTCTGCCAACCCCTCAAGGGTCCCCAGACCTCCCTCCAAACCAGTGGGCAGAAGCACAAAGCCAAGTTCTATCCTTACTGTATCTATAAGGGTGATTCAGCCTGTTCCTGTGGAACAAATAGGTCAAGGATTCTATTCCAGACTTTTCCTGGTATCCACAAAGGAGGGCACTTGGTGCCCAATCCTAGATCTTTTAATTCTCAGCACCTTCTTGGTGGTACCAAAATTCAAAATGCTCACCCTACAGCAGCTTCTACCTATGCTAGCTCGCCAAAGATGCCTGGTTAGCCACTCTAGACTTATAAGAAGCCTATCTGCACATCCCTATAAGGGAATCATGCAGGAGGAAATACCTACGCTTCAGGGCAGGATCTATGCATTATCAGTTCTCTTCACTACCCTTTGGCTTAACCACTGCTCCCAAAGTATTAACAAAATGCATGGCCCCAGCCATTGCTTACTGCAGACAGAAAAACATTCAGATTTACCCGTACTTGGATGACTGCCTGATTCAGGCAGACAGTCAGGAATTGCTGTTGCAGCACCTGACATTTGTAAAAAAAACTTCTAACCTCCCTGGGGGTACACCACATCAACGAAAAGAAATCAAAACTAGTCCCCAGTCAAAAGATTGTATTGAAGATAAACAAAGCTGCACCAGACTTACACTAACCAAAGAAATTTATTAAACAGAAAAAACTTAAGCGCTTTCGTGATAACTACTATTGCTTCATAAGACAAGTGAGTTTCAAGGGAAAATAGTTCATATAACATTTAATACACTCAGCTGATGCACTTAAGTCAATCACAAATCATTCAGCACTTAAAAGATAGAGCAACATTCAATTAAAAACCTATGTAATATAATGATAAAAAGAATATATACATTAAAACCTTAACATTTAAACTAGCAGCTTCATAATTAAAAAAAAAATATATATATATATATATATATATATATATATATATATATATATATATATATATATATATATATATATATATATATATATATATATATATATATATAAAATATGTGTACACACAACATTCAAAAAGTATTAGATTAATATAAATGAATACACTCATCTTATATGCATCTTAAATTAAAAATGCTTAAGGCGGCGTGACTTCAAGAAAGGTTTGAGAGAAGTAGTCCCATTCAGGCCTGGAGGCCTCTCAGCATTAAGTATAAGAATCCATCTCTACTCACTACTTTCAGTATAATTCTCGATGTCACCCCCTCTTATAGTAGGGTGAATAACCTGAATGGCTAGAAATCTAAAAGTATGCGTGTAGTCAGTCTGTCTCACATGGTTAGCCAAGGCATTGCTCTCTTTATGATTATTAATGTGTCTTTTATGTTCAAGGATCCTGTCCTTCAACATCCTATTCGTCTTGCCTACATAATATACATGGCAAACTTGGCAGAAAGAAAAATAGGCCACATCAGGGGTACAACAGTTGGCATAACCAGCACAGCTGACCATAAAATGTTGTGTGGAGTGTACATATACTGTGCTAGTATAAATATATTGGCATTTAGAGCAACGTCTGCAGGGAAAGGTGCCAGTCCATATGGAAGGGACAGTTTTATCTACCCTCATTTTATTGCAAAAATATTGTTTCAAAGATTTGTTATCCTTGAAGGAAAACAAAGGGGCATCCCCAATTTTATCTCTGAAACCTGGTACTTCATGAAGTAGCCTCTAATTTCTCTTAATAATTGTGGCAAATTCATTAATATCACTAGAAAATTGGAGAACAACTCTGAAATCATCTTTACTAAGTATAGGTTCATGTGAATCAACTGTGGCACTTAAATATGGTCTACATCTATGGCTCCTCTGTGTGCGTGCTTCGTCTATGGTGGCAGTAATCTAATTCTTAGAATAACCCCTATCTAAGGCAGTAATCTCATTCTTAGAATAGAATAACCCCTATCTAAAAACTCCTGTTGAACTAGGCCTAGTGTTTGCTGTGCTGCTTCATCATCATTATGTAACCTAAACACCCTATAAATTTGCCCTTTAAGCACATTTCTAGAGATGTGTCTAGGGTGCGTACTCTTTTTGTGAAGTAATGCATTTCTTCCTAGTAGGTTTTCTAAAAATGCTACTCTGCACACCATTCAAATCTGATTTCTTGACCAAAACATCTAAAAAATTAAGTTAAGTTGTAGAATATTGGTAGCTGAACCTTAAAAAGTCAGTGGTGGTATGCATATATTCAACTAGCCTTTCAAGCTCCATGCTGTCACCTTTCCACAGCAAAAAATGTCATCAACGAAACGGACATACCATAATATGTTGCCAAGAAATTAATTGCTATCTGACAGTAAAAAACATTGTTCCCAACTTACTAGAGCCAGGCTGGCGTAGCTATTGGCACATGCCATGCCCATAGCCACACCAGTCTTTTGAAGGTAAAACTGATTTTCAAACAGAAAGACATTGTTCTCCAATACAATATCAAGTAAACTACATATAAGTGAGATTTTGTTATTGTCAAAACATCTATTAAAAGTTAAAAATTATCTCACTTTATCAGTGCCTCATGTGTTAGGTATTGAGGTAAATAGTGACTCACTGTCCATAGACACAAACATATAATCACTGTCAACTGTAATTGTCCTGCTATGCAGTCTGTCTAAAATGTTTTAGTGTCTTTAAGAATCACATGGTAGTCATTAAGCATTAAGCTGCCTTCCACAAAAATAGATAGCGGTTCGGTACACCAACCCGCACCGGACACTATAGGTCTCATTGGAGGTGTCCTGCCATCTTTGTGGATCTTGGAAAGACCATAAATCATCAGAACTAGTGGAGTACTAGTATTGAAGAATTTGAATACATTCTCATCAATAAATCAAAAATTAGGAAGGACACTCTTTCCATAATGCCATTAACGACACTTTTGGAGACACACTGATAGGTATTGTCATCCTGTAACAAAATATTCATCTGTTGCAAATATAATTCCCTATCTAAAATCACAATGCCTCCTCCTTTGTCAGCTTGCTTAATTTCTATAGATTACATGTGTTGAAGCTCATTCAGTGCCCTGTTTTCAGTAAACGACATATTATTAAAGCTGGTTCTAGTTCCATGTGCAAACAGTTGTCTAAAGTCAGATTCACATATGTTAACAAAGGTCTGTATAGAGCGTGTTTGGTACAAAAGTACTGGGTCTTTTATATAAACCTGAACCATCATTATTAACACCAGTATTATGTGGATACAAATTTCTCAGAGACAAGTTCCTACCTAACAGCCTAAGATCTGTAAGCATTTCCATGTGATTGGCCCTCCTAGCAGGGATAAATGAGAGAATTTATTTAACAGAGCAGTCTGTTCCTCTGTAAGTGTTATAGAGGAAATATTAAAAATCAAACCTGGGTCTAGACTCGTCTCCTCTTGGTTTGCTGGGAGTTCTGTTCCACACTCCAATGAAGTTGTCCCTTCGCCTGCCTGGTTATGCTCCTCGAAGGAGTCTTGATGGGTAAAGGGTTCTTTAGTGTAAATTGCGCCATTGTATTTGTTTCTAAAAAAATTAAATAAAGCAATCTATAGAAATTAAGCAAGCTGACAAAGGAAGAGGCATTGTGATTTTAGACAGGGAATTATATTTGCAACAGATGAATGTTTTGTTACAGGATGACAATACCTATCAGTGCGTCTCCAAAAGTGTCGTTAATGGCATTATGGAAACAGTGTCCTTCCTAATTTTTGATTTATTGATGAGAATTTATTCAAATTCTTTAATACTAGTACTCCACTAGTTCTGATGATTTATGGTCTTCCCAAGATCTACAAAGATGGCAGAATACCTCCAATGAGACCTATAGTGTCCAGTGCGGGTTGGTGTACTGAACCGCTATCTGTATTTGTGGAAGGCAGCTTAATGCTTAATGACTGCCATGTGATTCTTAAAGTCACTAAAACATTTTAGACAGACTACATAGTAGGATAATTACAGTTGACAGTGATTATATGTTTGTGTCTATGGACAGTGAGTCATTATTTACATCAATACCTAACACATGCGACATTGATAAAGTGAGAGAATGTTTAACTTTTAATAGATGTTTTGATGATAACAAAATCTCACTTATCTGTAGTTTACTTGATATTGCATTGGAGAACAATGTCTTTGTGTTTGAAAATCAGTTTTACCTTCAAAAGACTGGTGTGGCTATGGGCACGGCATGTGCCAATAGCTACGCCAACCTGGCTCTAGTAAGTTGGGAACAATGTTTTTTACTGTCAGATAGCAATGAATTTCTTGGCAACATATTATGGTATGTCTGTTTCATTGATGACATTTTTATGCTGTAGAAAGGTGACAGCATGGAGCTTGAAAGGCTAGTTGAATATATGCATGCCACCACTGATATTTTAAGGTTCAGCTACCAATATTCTACAACTTAACTTAATTTTTTAGATGTTTTGGTCAAGAGATCAGATTTGAATGGTGTGCAGAGTAGCATTTTTAGAAAACCTACTAGGAAGAAATGCATTACTTCACAAAACGAGTATGCACCTTAGACACATCTCTAGAAATGTGCTTAAAGGGCAAATTTATAGGGTGCTTAGGTTACTTAATGATGATGAAGCAGCACAGGAAACACTAGACCTAGTTCAACAGGAGTTTTTAGATAGGGGTTATTCTAAGAATGTGATTACTGCCGCCATAGACGAAGCACGCACATAGAGGAGCCATATATGTAGACCATATTTAAGTGCCACAGTTGATTCACATGAACCTATACTTAGTAAAGATGATTTCACAGTTGTTCTCCAATTTTCTAGTGATATTAACAAATTTGCCTCAATTATTAAGAGAAATTGGAGGCTACTTCATGAAGTACCAGGTTTTAGAGATAAAATTGGGGATGCCCCTTTGTTTTCCTTCAAGAATAACAAATCTTTGAAACAATATTTTTGCAATAAAATGAGGGTAGATAAACCTGTCCCTTCCATACAGACTGGCACCTTTCCCTGTAGACGTTGCTCTGCATGCCAGTACATTTATATTAGCACAGTGTATGTACACTCCACACAATATTTTACGGTCAGCTGACCTGGTTATGCCAATTGTCGTACCACTAATGTAGTCTATTTTTCTTTCTTCCAAGTTTGCCATGCATATTATGTAGGCAAGATGAATAAGATGTTGAAGGACAGGATCCTTGAACATAAAAGAGACATAAATAATCATAAAGAAAGCAATGCCTTGCCTAACCATGTGAGACAGACTAACCACACATATACTTTTAGATTTCTAGCCATTCAGGTTATTCAAACTAATATAAGAGGGGGTGTCATCGAGAATTATACTGAAAGTAGTGAGCAGAGATTGATTCTTATACTTAATGCTGAGAGGCCTCCAGGTTTGAATGGGACTACTTCTCTCAAACTTTCTTGAAGCCACGCCACCTTAAGAATTTTTAATTTAAGATGCATATAGGTTCATAGGTTCATACTAGGCTATCTGCCCTATGGCATTTATAAGCCTAGCCAGAATGTGTTTGGCTTTCGCCACCCATTTTAAATTTATTTTGCTATGCCCTTTTTTGAGGTTAGTATACTGTGCCTCTGTCTAACAGTGACACAGAAGTGATACCCGGGGTAAACCTATGATCTCCCATCCACTCATCAAGATTCCTCTTGAAGAGAGTCAATGAGGGACTCTGCCTAACCTGGACTGGGATTTTATTCCAGAGTGAAGGGAGCCTCTGGGTTATGAATCTGTCCCTCCAGCATGTCCTATTTATTTCAGTGCTGAGGTTCAAGTCTCTCGAGTGCATAGCTCGATGGGATTTGGATTTTCTGAGGTGCAGCATGTCCATTAATTCCGGGTTGGACATGGCTTTATACGTCAGGCACAGATCGCTTCTGAACAGGCGGTATGCCACTGAGTAGAGCTGGAGTATCTTTAACCGGACTGCATATGGCATCTGTTTGAGCCATTTGATCCTCTTGGTGAGGTACTTTTGGGGTCTCTCCAGTTGCTGCAGGTGTCTGGTAAGGTACATCCCAAAAGGGGCATTGTACTCAATTATGGGCCTGATGAGGGATGAGTAAAGAGGCACGATGACCTTCCCTGATCTAGATGTGAATCCCTTCATGATTAGGTAGGCTATATAAAATGTTTTTCTAACCACTTTGGCCATGTGGTTGTCAAATGAGAGATTGCTATCAATATGTGGTAATTTGTGGGCACTTTGTTTTTGACAAAGGGGATGACTATACACTTTTTTGGCATTTAGCTTGAGGCCATGGCTCTGGCACCAGTTGTCTGTTTCTATGAGGCCCTTTTGGAGGATGCTTGTGTCGGCTGGAAAGTCGATTATGGCGCCCAGTTTGCAGTCATCTGCGAACTTGGTCAGCCACATTCCTTCCATGTTGGCCTGTACCTCCGAGAAATATATACCGAACAAGAGAGGTCCCAGGACTGAGCTTTGTGGGACACCACTTGTAACTGGTTTGGAGTCTGACATGGCTCCAGCAATTCTAACCATGTGGGTTCTGTCCTTGAGCCAGTTTGCAATCCATCTAGTGACATAGGGGTTTATATTTAAGCTGGTGAGCTTATCTATAATGCCCGAGTGGGGTATTGTATCGAAGGCTTTGCAAGGTCCAGGTAGGCTGTGTGGACCACCTTCCCCTTGTCAATGGCCTTGGTGACTGTTTCAAAGAAATCAACCAGGTTTAAGAGGCAGGATCTGCCCTTAACAAAGCCGAACTGGGTAGGATCCAGTGTCTGTAGGTCCCCAATATCTTTTTTTATGAGGTCCATGATGATCCTTTCCATAGCTTTGCAGACCAAGCTAGTCAGGCTTATGGGGCGATAGTTTCCAGGATCCGTTGAGGCACCACCTTTATGGAGAGGGACCATTGTTGCTGTATGCCACTCTTTGGGCACATATCCTGTAGTAAGGCTGAGATTGAACAGTAGTTTTGTGTTTGGGTTTAGCTCTTCTTGGAGTTCATGTAGGACACAGCCCAGGACACCGTCTGGTCCCATTGATGCTGTGTTTTTTGCTTTGGAGAGGGTGGCTCTTACCTGAGCATCTGAGATGTCAAGGGGGGGGGGGTAGCACTCTGCTGGGATAGATATTTGCCCTTTTGGTGGGGGGGAGAAGTTTGCGCTGAACCTGTCAGCTAGGATGTTGGCAATGTCTGTGGGTTTGGTGTATTTTTTGTCATTTTGGACTAATTCTGAGCATATCTGGGAAGTACCACCCAGGTTCCTAACATAACTAAAGAAAGCCTTGTGATTATCCTTAGTGTCCTGTGGAATTTTTCTCTCGAAGCTGGCCTTAGACAATTTTATGAGTGCCCGTAGTTTTTTGCTAATACTGATCAGTGATGCCTTCCCTTTTTGGGATTTTGCTCTATCATTTAGTAGCTTCCTCCTTCTATTGTATAGTTTGTTTATGGCTGGGATCCACCAGACAGGACGTCTGCCTTTGGAGGATTGGGTCTTCGTTTTATTTGGGATTGCATGATCCATGCATTCCTGAAGGTGTTCACAGAATGCATTTATAAAGGATTCTCCAGTCTGGGCCGTATTTTCCACAGACCCGGGGGCTTTGAAGGATTCCACCTCGGTTTTGAGGAGTGTAAAATTTGCTTAAGAGAAGTTTTTCACTGTGGTTTTCTGGGCAGGGGGTGGGGTCGTGATGTGAATATCCAGTGAGATTAGTTTATGGTCTGATCTTACCAGTGAGGGATACACTTCTGGTCTGGACCATAGAGTCCCCATGTTGGTGATGATCAGGTCCAGTATGTTTTCCCCTCTTGTGGGAGTGGTAACAAGTTGTTCCATAGCATTTGAGTTTATAAATTCTAGGAACCTTTGGGCTAGGGTGTTTGAGCTAGAGTAATGCTCCCAGTCTATGTTTGGGTAGTTGAAGTCACCCAATATAATGATGTTTGGAGAGACCTTCATATTTTCCAGTGTTCTCAGGAAGGCTGAGTGGAGTTCCTGGATTTGGGAGGGTGGTCTGTAGCAGGCTATAAACTGGAAGGCAGTTTTACTCACTGTTAGTTGCACATGGATAGTCTCTGATGCTTCGTGCTTTGCCACCAACCTGGAGGTGTGGGTATCTTTGATGAATATCGATACCCCCCTGCTTTTCTGGTTCGGTCCAAGTTTTGGGGCTGAAAAGCATGGTATGATGTATAACCTGGTAGTGCTTGGGTGCTCTCAGGAGCCCTGAACCAGGTTTCTGTTACTGCAGACATATCGATGTTCTCCATGCTAAGGAGAGTTTCGAGTGTGTGCATCTTGAGGTTTAGACTTCTGGTGTTAAGTAGCATTACTCTTAGTTTCTTATCCCTTGTGATACCTATGGAGGTGGGTTTGTCATTTGAGCCTTGCCTAAAAAAGGCACTATGGGGGTAGCAAGAGCCTTTGCCAATATCCGAAAGCTCAGGGGTGACAGGTGCAAGCCGTCCCTAGCGAAGCATCGTGGCTTGTCGAGCATATAATCCCAAGCTGACAGGCATTGGATCCCCTTCGAATGACACCAGTACTTAAGCCAATTATTGAAATTGATCATCTTGTCTCCATATTGTGGCATCATTCTTGGTGAGGGTAAGATGCTACTCAAGGTCAGGGTCATACCGGCCTGTGCTACATGCTCAGAGAGCTCCTCTATGTCTCTTTTCATGTACTCCAGGGAGGTACATCTCAGGTCATTCACACCAGCATGGACAATGACTGAGTCATATTTGTACTTGCCTTTGAGTGACCTGAGTGCTTGTGTTATGTGGCGGATCCTAGCACCCGACAGGCTGCTCACTGTGACCCTCTCCTTGTTCAGCCTGGTGAACAGGACGTCAGTGTGCCTGATGATAGAGTCACTTATTACAAGTGTATCAGGTGTGTTCTTTAGTCTTAAGGGCTGTGACTGTTCGGCACACTGACTTTGTGAGATATGTGTTGCAGGTGTTTTGTTTTGGGGTAGCGGTTGCTTGGGTGTCTGCTTTGGTGGTCTCTGCTGCTTAGGCAGATCTTTATTTAGAGCCTTCGAGTATGTTTTTGTGTGATTATCTGTTTGGTTTGCTGTCGTGGTAGGTCTATGTGAGACTGGAATTGTAGTGAGTGTGGTTTCCTTCTCCTCCTGACTGGTTATGCCAGTACTGAGTTGAGTGAGCTTAGCCTCCAGTTTGGCTATATGGTTGCATCTCTCACATGTGTTGGAATTTGTTGGGAGGAGGAGAGGGTTGTCTGTGTACATGAGGCAGTTGTAACATTGCCTCAAGATTCCCAGATTCACCAGCTGGACCGGAGAGGAGATTGACAACTGACCTTTGGACATGCTAGAATAATATTGGGAATTCCTTTATAATTGAAAACAAAGGCCAGTGGGGAGTGAGGGTGTAGTGCTTTTAATTTTTAGTGCTGACTTATATAATTGCTTTAGTGAGCAAGTGCCAGGTTACTTAAGTGCAATGTGTTACAGGTAACTTAAATGCAAAAACGACAAACAGTAACTTTCTTTCAAGTGAAACAAGGAAATAAGTACAGTAAGCAATGCAGATATCACTAGTGATCCACAGAAGTGCTGAGAAGCCGCGTATTAGGTGGAATTAGCGTTCGAGGGAAATAACAAGCAAACAAACAATAAGCATATAAACAAAGCTAGAATCAGCAGGCCTGGATCTAGTCTATGCTACAGCAAACAAGGTGTACCAATTTCAGTAAGATACAGTTCAAATATTCAGGCACTATAAACCTTTAACCAGAAATTCCCAGCTCAGAAGGGCAGAGTCCAGCCTCTTCTCCCACAAGAGTGCAGACCACGAACCTTCTTAATGTAAAATAACTGGCCTGAAGCCCAAGTGCTTAAACCAGAACTAATACACTTTAAGAATAACAGACACTGGGCTCTCAATCAGCAGTTCCCAACTTAGAAGGATGAAACCTACCTGTCCTGCCACCGCAGTGCATGCCACAAACCTTCCTAATGTAAAACAACTGGTCTGAAGCCCAAGCGCTTAATCCAAAAGACTTAGAATGATAGCTACACTTTAATCAAGTTACGACCAAGCAGTAATAAATACAATTGAATACTTTAGAGAATGCCTGGATTAGTGCTCAAGTTACACAAACAAAGCTAGATCCAGCAGGCCCAAATCCAGTCTATGCCACAGCAAACAAGGCGCACCAACTTCAGTAAGAAGCAGTTCAGATATGCTGCACTATAAGACTTTAACCAGAAATTCCCAGCTCAGAAGGGCAGAGTCCGGCCTCTCCTCCCACAAGAGTACAGACCACGAACCCTCTTAATGTAAAATAACTGGCCTGAAAGCCCAAGTGCTTAAACCAGAATTAATACACTTTTAGAATAACAGACACTGAGCCCTCAAACAGCAGTTCCCAACCTAGAAGGATGTAAGCTAACTGTTCTGCCACTACAGTGCAGACCACAAACCCTCTCAGTGCAAAACAACTGGTATGAAGCCCAAGTGTTTAAACCAAAAGGCTTAGAATGAGTTACACCAAGCAGTAATAAATACAACTGAGTACTTTTAAGATGATGAAAAAGTAAAATAAAGTAGGTAGAAACACAAATACAGTAAAAGCAGATTAATTTTTTTTTTTGAACAAGTGCTGAGATCAAAGAAACAGATTTGAGTGCTGAAACTAGAAAACTGGCTAGTTATGAGAAAAAAAAACTAAGCTAGAAGGCTTCCCTCCAACACAGAAGGGCTTGGGGGCTCAGAAGCCTACAAATAGTCTATACCACTTAACAGGAAAGGCAGGAAACAAGCTTAAATCTTTTTTTTTTCTGTTTCCCAGATGCTCTCTTTGTACACAGTAGGAGTGCCTGAAATCAGAATATGATCTCACTGCACTCAGTTGAGTGAGCAAATGAGATGGGCCCAGAAGGAGTATCCAAACAAAAATTTACAAGAGAGACAGGCAGTTTCAAGGCCACTAAGATTAACACCAAAACAAAAACAGGGAGGGTGGGTGGTACTAACTGAAGAGCAGAGTCAAAACTTCCAGTTCAGTTAATATTACTGGAACACAGTTAAAATCAATTTAAATACTGTATTTTTTGAAAAAAAGTGCAGATAAAGGTACTTAAATTCTCTTATACGTCCAGTTGAATACAGCTAGTTCTTAGCCGGCCAAAGCTGAGGTTTTTAAACAGAAAATATTTCACACTGTACCACTTAAATAGGCAAGGACAGGAAATCAAAGAATGTGGCTACCCCACACCTGTAATTACTAGCAAATAACAAAATTCAGCAAACACTGACTAACTTCCAGTTCAGTTAATATTCCTGCAACACAGTTAAAATCAATTTAAATACTGTATTTTTGGAAAAAAAAGTGCAGATAAAGGTACTTAAATTCTCTTATACGTCCAGTTGAATACAGCTAGTTCTTAGCCGGCCAAAGCTGAGGTTTTTAAACAGAAAATATTTCACATTGTACCACTTAAATAGGCAAGGACAGGAAATCAAAGAATGTGGCTACCCCCACACCTGTAATTACAAGCAAATAACAAAATTCAGCAAACACTGACTAACTTCCAGTTCAGTTAATATTCCTGCAACACAGTTAAAATCAATTTAAATACTGTATTTTTTTGAAAAAAGTGCAGATAAAGGTACTTAAATTCTCTTATACGTCCAGTTGAATACAGCTAGTTCTTAGCCGGCCAAAGCTGAGGTTTTTAAACAGAAAATATTTCACACTGTACCACTTAAATAGGCAAGGACAGGAAATCAAAGAATGTGGCTAACCCCACACCTGTAATTACTAGCAAATAACAAAATTCAGCAAACACTGACTAACTTCCAGTTCAGTTAATATTCCTGCAACACAGTTAAAATCAATTTAAATACTGTATTTTTGAAAAAAAAGTGCAGATAAAGGTACTTAAATTCTCTTATACGTCCAGTTGAATACAGCTAGTTCTTAGCCGGCCAAAGCTGAGGTTTTTAAACAGAAAATATTTCACACTGTACCACTTAAATAGGCAAGGACAGGAAATCAAAGAATGTGGCTACCCCCACACCTGTAATTACTAGCAAATAACAAAATTCAGCAAACACTGACTAACTTCCAGTTCAGTTAATATTCCTGCAACACAGTTAAAATCAATTTAAATACTGTATTTTTGAAAAAAAAGTGCAGATAAAGGTACTTAAATTCTCTTATACGTCCAGTTGAATACAGCTAGTTCTTAGCTGGCCAAAGCTGAGGTTTTTAAACAGAAAATATTTCACACTGTACCACTTAAATAGGCAAGGACAGGAAATCAAAGAATGTGGCTACCCCCACACCTGTAATTACTAGCAAATAACAAAATTCAGCAAACACTGACTAACTTCCAGTTCAGTTAATATTCCTGCAACACAGTTAAAATCAATTTAAATACTGTATTTTTGAAAAAAAAAGTGCAGATAAAGGTACTTAAATTCTCTTATACGTCCAGTTGAATACAGCTAGTTCTTAGACGGCCAAAGCTGAGGGTTTTAAACAGAAAATATTTCACACTGTCCCACTTAAATAGGCAAGGACAGGAAATCAAAGAACGTGGCTACCCCCCACCTGTAATTACTAGCAAATAACAAAATTCAGCAAACACTGACTAACTTCCAGTTCAGTTAATATTCCTGCAACACAGTTAAAATCAATTTAAATACTGTATTTTTTGAAAAAAGTGCAGATAAAGGTACTTAAATTCTCTTATACGTCTAGTTGAATACAGCTAGTTCTTAGTCGCCAAAGCTGAAGTTTTAAACAGAAAATATTTCACACTGTACCACTTAAATAGGCAAGGACAGGAAATCAAAGAATGTGGCTACCCCCACACCTGTAATTACTAGCAAATAACAAAATTCAGCAAACACTGACTAACTTCCAGTTCAGTTAATGTTCCTGCAACATAGTTAAAATCAATTTAAATACTGTATTTTTGAAAAAAAAGTGCAGATAAAGGTACTTAAATTCTCTTATACGTCCAGTTGAATACAGCTAGTTCTTAGCCGGCCAAAGCTGAGGTTTTTAAACAGAAAATATTTCACACTGTCCCACTTAAATAGGCAAGGACAGGAAATCAAAGAATGTGGCTACCCCCACACCTGTAATTACTAGCAAATAACAAAATTCAGCAAACACTGACTAACTTCCAGTTCAGTTAATATTCCTACAACACAGTTAAAATCAATTTAAATACTGTATTTTTTGAAAAAAAGTGCAGATAAAGGTACTTAAATTCTCTTATACGTCCAGTTGAATACAGCTAGTTCTTAGCCAGCCAAAGCTGAGGTTTTTAAACAGAAAATATTTCACACTGTACCACTTAAATAGGCAAGGACAGGAAATCAAAGAATGTGGCTACCCCCACACCTGTAATTACTAGCAAATAACAAAATTCAGCAAACACTGACTAACTTCCAGTTCAGTTAATATTCCTGCAACACAGTTAAAATCAATTTAAATACTGTATTTTTAGAAAAAAAAGTGGAGATAAAGGTACTTAAATTCTCTTATACGTCCAGTTGAATACAGCTAGTTCTTAGCCGGCCAAAGCTGAGGTTTTTAAACAGAAAATATTTCACACTGTACCACTTAAATAGGCAAGGACAGGAAATCAAAGAATGTGGCTACCCCCACACCTGTAATTACTAGCAAATAACAAAATTCAGCAAACACTGACTAACTTCCAGTTCAGTTAATATTCCTGCAACACAGTTAAAATCAATTTAAATACTGTATTTTTTGAAAAAAAGTGCAGATAAAGGTACTTAAATTCTCTTATACGTCCAGTTGAATACAGCTAGTTCTTAGCCGGCCAAAGCTGAGGTTTTTAAACAGAAAATATTTCACACTGTACCACTTAAATAGGCAAGGACAGGAAATCAAAGAATGTGGCTACCCCCACACCTGTAATTACTAGCAAATAACAAAATTCAGCAAACACTGACTAACTTCCAGTTCAGTTAATATTCCTGCAACACAGTTAAAATCAATTTAAATACTGTATTTTTGAAAAAAAGTGCAGATAAAGGTACTTAAATTCTCTTATATGTCCAGTTGAATACAGCTAGTTCTTAGCCGGCCAAAGCTGAGGTTTTTAAACAGAAAATATTTCACACTGTACCACTTAAATAGGCAAGGACAGGAAATCAAAGAATGTGGCTACCCCCACACCTGTAATTACTAGCAAATAACAAAATTCAGCAAACACTGACTAACTTCCAGTTCAGTTAATATTCCTGCAACACAGTTAAAATCAATTTAAATACTGTATTTTTGAAAAAAAGTGCAGATAAAGGTACTTAAATTCTCTTATATGTCCAGTTGAATACAGCTAGTTCTTAGCCGGCCAAAGCTGAGGTTTTAAACAGAAAATATTTCACACTGTACCACTTAAATAGGCAAGGACAGGAAATCAAAGAATGTGGCTACCCCCACACCTGTAATTACTAGCAAATAACAAAATTCAGCAAACACTGACTAACTTCCAGTTCAGTTAATATTCCTGCAACACAGTTAAAATCAATTTAAATACTGTATTTTTTGAAAAAAAAAGTGCAGATAAAGGTACTTATATTCTGTTATATGTCCAGTTGAATACAGCTAGTTCTTAGCCGGCTAAAGCTGAGGTTTTTAAACAGAAAATATTTCACACTGTACCACTTAAATAGGCAAGGACAGGAAATCAAAGAATGTGGCTACCCCACACCTGTAATTACTAGCAAATAATAAAATTTAGCAAACACTGACTAGCTTCCAGTTCAGTTAATATTCCTGCAACACAGTTAAAATCAATTTAAATACTGTATTTTTGAAAAAAAAAGTGCAGATAAAGGTACTTAAATTCTCTTATATGTCCAGTTGAATACAGCTAGTTCTTATCCGGCCAAAGCTGAGGTTTTTAAACAGAAAATATTTCACACTGTACCACTTAAATAGGCAAGGACAGGAAATCAAAGAATGTGGCTACCCCCACACCTGTAATTACTAGCAAATAACAAAATTCAGCAAACACTGACTAACTTCCAGTTCAGTTAATATTCCTGCAACACAGTTAAAATCAATTTAAATACTGTATTTTTGAAAAAGAAAGTGCAGATAAAGGTATTTAAATTCTCTTATACGTCCAGTTGAATACAGCTAGTTCTTAGCCGGCCAAAGCTGAGGTTTTTAAGTGTATTCATTTATATTCATCTAATACTTTTTGAATGTTGTGTGTACACATATTTTATATATATATATATATATATATATATATATATATATATATATATATATATATATATTTTTATGAAGTTGATAATTATGAAGCTGCTAGTTTAAATGTTAAGGTTTTAATGTATATATTCTTTTTATCATTATATTACATAGGTTTTTAATTGAAGGTTGCTCTATCTTTTAAGTGCTGAATGATTTGTGATTGGCTTAAGTGCATCAGTTGTTTTAAATGTAATGTGAACTATTTTCCCTTGTAACTCACTTGTCTGATGAAGCGATAGTAATCGCGAAAGAGCTTATGTTTTTTCTGTTTAATAAATTTCTTTGGTTAGTGTAAGTCTGGTGCAGCTTTGTTTATTCTCTGTATCCTTTTTCTGCACCTCTCTGTACTCTAAGCCATTTTTTTGTTATTTCAAAAGATTGTATTCCTGGGAGCAAGCTTGGACACACCATCCCAGATGGCATTCCTCATTCCAGAAAAATAAGCCTATCTGACAGACTAATTCACTCAAATGGCCACCAGAACCCAGCTATCTGCAAGGAAAATCCTGCAGGCCTTAAGGTTCATGGCCTCATACATCCTATTAATTCCATATGCCAGACTGCATATGAGGAAACTTCAATGGTACTTAAAACGTCTTTGTTGCCAACATTCTCAGGACCTGGAAACCATTATTCAGATTATACCCTGTCTAAGGACAGAGTTTCTTTGGTGGGAAGCAGCATGCAACCACAACAAGGAACTGCCCTTTACTCAACCCCATGGCACCCAGACCCTAACCACAGATGCATCATACTATGCCTGGGGGGCACACATGGATGGCAAGTGCATTCAGGGCCACAGTAGCCCAAATTAAATTCATCTCCACATCAACCAAAAAGATGTGCAGCACACTCTGACAGCTT
Source organism: Protopterus annectens (assembly GCF_019279795.1). NCBI lineage: Eukaryota > Metazoa > Chordata > Ceratodontiformes > Protopteridae > Protopterus > Protopterus annectens. The sequence goes on from NC_056726.1 coordinate 1,003,286,559, forward strand.
TCAGATCCCTACTCTCACCAGGACACCTGCTAATAAAAACAGACAACACCTCAGTTATGTGGTACATCAACAAGCAGGGGGGAACCCAGTCTTACCCACTCTGCAGGCTAGCCATGGCCCTGTGGAACATGGCCTTAGACATGCAGGTCGATCTGCAAACTCAATTCCAGCCAGGTAAACAAAACTCACTCAAGACCCACACGAGTGGCAATTAGAGCCCAGCACCTTCAGCCTTCTGATTCAGCAGTGGGGGACCCTAGAGGATGATGTCTTTGCCTTCTCCTGGAATCACCAGCTCAGCAAATTCTGCACCAGGACACCTCACAGTAGGGCCTGGAAAGCGGATGCCCTATCCTTTCAGTGGGTAAACCTCTCAATCTATGCCTTTCCCCCTCTGCCCCTTCTCCCAAAAATATTGCTCAAGATAAGACAAGACAGACCACGGACAATTCTGATTGTCCTGGACTGGCCACACCAGCACTGGTACCCACTCCTGTGCAGCTTATCACCGGTGCCACCCTGGCACCTACACCAGAACCCAACAGTGCTCTCTCAGCAGAGGGGACAGATCTTGCATCCTGATCTGCAAACCCTAAATCTTGCAGCCTGGCTTATTCCTTGAAATATCCCCCAGTAACCAGCCTAAGCAAGCAGGTGCTGGATGTCATTCTTGAGGCCAGAGGACCCAGTACAAGGAAATCCTATGCTGATAAGTGGAAAAGGTACTGTTCCTGGATTCAGTCTAAAGGAGAGGACACAACACTGCCCTCCCTGCCTCTGATCCTGGATTACTTAGTGGATCTACTCCTCAGAGGCCTGTCCTTCTCCTCCATTAAGATCCATGCCTCTGCCATTTCAGCTCATTAAAGCACTGAGCCGCCCCTCTTTTCTCACCCTGTTATCAAACAGTTCCTGAGAGGGGCAAACAATTTAAGGCCACCTAGGACAGCACCCACCCCTGCTAGGGAACTTAACTTTGTACTGGAAAAGCTCACCCCCCCCCCTTTGAGCCTGCAGCATCAGCAGATTTGAAATTCCTATCTTGGAAAACAGCGTTGTTTCTGGCCATCACTTCAACTAGAAGAGTGTCTGAGCTACAAGCACTTATGGTTGTAGAAGCCTTAATTATTTTCCATGCTGACAGGGTTTCCCTCAGGACTAACCCTTCCTTTATGCCTAAAGTGGTGTCCAGTGTGGCTCTCAACCAATTTATCCATTTGTCAACTTTCTTCCCTAATCCTCAAAATAAAGGAGAAAGGATCCATCATGTTGTGGTCTGACAATGTCCTGTATGCCAGGTATAGATCTCCCTTTTAACAGCCTTTAGGAGACAGGATACAGTGATAGGGTCTTGAGGTGGTCTGCATAGGACATATTACTTATGCCCTGTATTCTTTCATGGATTGATAGGTGTATACTAGGTTAATGACCACTAGGGCCTAGCCATGCAACCCAAATGTGATCTACAAGTTTGATTTATATAGGTGGTGATTTACTAACTGCCTCTGTCAATCACAGACTTAGGAGCCAGACCAGGGGTGACACTCCATTTACCCATTCATTGGTGCAAGGTGCACTTTAAAAGGGATGGGGAGCTTCACATGGCTGGGGAGCCTGTTCCAGAGATTGGAATTCTCAAAGAAACATATTTGTCCTTCCAACGTGTTCTGATTATACTGCAAGCAAAATTTAGGTCTTTTAATCTAGTAGTAATGATGCTGTTTGCATTGTGGATGTGCAAAAGGATTATCAAACAGGGTTGAGGAATTCCCTGTATACCAGCAAAGCTCACCTCTCAGAAGTCTGTATGATACTGGCCAAAGAGACAGAGCTTTGAGGCAATCAGCATAGAGCATTGTGTTTACTCCCTGTATTCTTTTTGTGAGGAACCTTTGAGGATGCTCCAGCTGTTGCATTTGTCTGATCAGGTACCTACTGAAGGAGGCATTATACTCTATGAAGGTTCTGATGAAGGCTGAGTACAGTGGTATGATGACCTCTGTGGACCTAGATGCCATGCCCTTGTTTATAAGATGAGCAAAATAGAAGGATTTTCATACTACCTTGGACACATAGTAGTTGAAGGCTAGGTCACTGTCCACTTGATTTCCCAGATACATGAGTAGTGAATCAACTTTTAAGGGCATTATTTTGATGACATAGTTACCCAGGGTGGTAGACTTCCCAAAAGGTGCTATAATGCATTTATTGGTATTGAATTTTAAGAAATGGTTTGGCACCAAGCATCTGTCTGTATTAGACCTTCCTGAAATGTGTTTTCATCTTGGGGGAGATACAGTGACTGCTCCCAGTTTGCAATCATCTGCAAATTTGGTCAGCCAAAGGCCTGTGGCATTGGTTTTGACATCTGAGAAGTAGATTCCAAAGAGGAGTTGGCCTAACACAGAGCCCTGAAGGACTAAACTGGTGACCAACCTCTTTGTGGAGGTGGCATCACTAGTTTTGGGTCCTGTCACTTGAGCCTGCTAGCTATCCAGTACTTTATAAAGGGTTTTTTTACCTAGTTCCATAAGTTTGTTGACAATGCCCGAGTTGGGTATTATATCAATGCTTTAGCCAGATCTAGGTAGGTAGTATACACCATTTTCTCCTCATCTATTGCCTTAGTGATGTTTTCAAAGAACTCCAAATGATTCAGTTAGCATGACCTTCCAAACTGGGATGGATCTAGTGTCTGGAGTTCTCCTATGTTCTTGCTGATAATTTCCATAATAATTCTTTCCATGGCTTTACAAATAAGACTAGTCAGGCTAATAGGTTTGTAGTTTCCAGGATCTGTTGAAGGTCCTCCATTATGAAGGGGGGTGACCACTGCAGTCCTTCATTCACTTGGCACAAAGCCTGTTTTAAGACTGTAGTTAAATAATGATTCCAGGGGTCCTGATAAGTCAAATTTTAGACTATGCAGGAAGCATCCTGGGATGTTATAGGGGGGCCACTGAGGCCATGTTCTTGGCATCAGAGAGTCCATCATGTTTATGCTCCCTAGTTATAGCTGGAGGGGCTAAGTTTAATGGTATTTATGAGGGAATGGTTGGGGGTGAAGTTGGAACTGAATTTGTCCACTAACAGGTTTGCTATATCACCAGGTTCAGTGAATGTGGCACCATTAACAACCAGTTCACCACATTGTTGTGTGCTGGCCCTGAGGTTTCTGACATAGCTGTATTAGACCTTATGGTTATCTTTCATCTGGGAGGCTATCTTCGCCTCAAAGTTGGCTTTGCTTGACCTCATTAGCCCTCTTAGTTTTCTGTTTACTTTGATGAGAGAGTTTCTACCTTTGTGGGAATTGCCATTCCTGATTTTTGCCATATTTTTTCTCCTTTTGTTGTATATCCTATTTAATTTGGTTGCCACCAGGGTGATTTAATTCTAGGGCTAGTCCTAGGCTTACATCTGGTAGGTAAAACAGCCTCTATACAGTGACTGACATGGTTGTGCATAGTTTTTGAGAACAGTTCGGCATAGGCTGCTATGTTCTCTGAGTTTGGAAGGGCATTGAATTTTGACATCCATCCATCCCATCCACAACCCCTTTTTCCCATTTTTGCACATGAAGTCAGCTAGCCCTGCCACAGTTGTTCTTCCACACCACATCTACACATGCACAGTCACACCTATGACCAGTTTACAGTGTCCAATCCACCTACTGCATGTATTTTGAATGTGGTAGGAAAATGGAACATCTGGAGAAAACCCATGTGAACACAAGGAGGACATGCAGACTCAGTTGAGAATCATACCATAGAACCTCTTGCTGTGAGACAATAACACTATTTGCTGCGCCGCTGTGCCACCCTGAATTTTGACAATCCTTCACTGAATAAAATGTCATTTGCCTTGGAATAGGTCCTAACTGTTAGTTTTAATAGGATTACATAGTTGATTTTGATTTTGAAGGCGACATCTTTAATGTTGGACTTTACTAGGGAGAATGAGATGTTGGGTGGGGTGCAGCATTCTCCCATATTTGTAAGCATTGGTTCCAGTATGTTAGAGCCTCTAGTGGTTATAGTCACTATTTGGTCAAGAGTGTATTTATGAAGCCCAGGAATCTATGTACCTGTAGATTTGAGGCTGTGTATTATTCCCAGTCTTATAGAGTAAGGTGTTAGGTTGGATGGTAATTGTCTCCAGTAGGTCTGTGAACTTCGTGAGATATGGGCAGTGACCCATAGCTGGATAGAATCTGGTATGGGATTTTGTCTGTGTTAATCTGCATGTTGAGGAACTCCATTGCATCATCCTGGATGACCACCCTAGATGCATGCTTGTTATTGATGTATATTGAGACACCTCCTCCTTTAACCTTTGTCTGTGCAGCTACTGGTCTAAAACTGTGGAAAATGCTGAAACCTTGCACTGCTGGGATACTCTCTGCCAATTTAAACCATGTCTTAGTAACTGCACAGAGGTTTGTATTCTCAAGTGTAAGGGGGGTTTGTCAGTTTGGCATTGCCTAAAAAGGCACTATAATGTGGATAAAGTTTTAGCCAATATTCAAAAGCCTAGAAGGGAGAGGTGCAGACTATGCTTGGTAAAACAATGTGGTCTGTTAATCATGTCTTCCCAGACTGACAAATATTGGATTTGCGTAGAATGACACTAGAAAACAGCCAGTTGTTGAAAACAAAAGTGTTTTGTTCATATTGTGGCATCATCCTCAGTGATGGTAATTTGTCACTCAGTGCTAGGCTCATACCAGCCTGAGACACAGTCTGAAAACTCCATAATGTCTCTCTGAAGAAAGTCCAGGGAGGTACATCTCAGGTCATTTACAGCTACATGGACTATGATGGAATCATACTGGTATCTGTGGTGTAATGATTTGAGTGCTGCGTGATTTGGTGGATTCTGGGAAAGCAACTAACAGTGATCTTCTCCTTGTTCAGCCTGGTCAGAGAGACACCAGTATATTATCATTGGAGTCCCCTATGATGAGAGTCCTGGCAAGTGTGCTTGTTTGTCTCAGGGACTTAGAGTTTGGCGTTCCACTAAAAGTGACAGTATGTATGGTGTTAGCCATTTTTTTTTTTTTGTGCCTTTGGGCTTGCTGAGGCATAGCTTTGACAACGGGTGATCTAGGCCAGTGGTTTTCAACCTTTTTACACTTGGGGACGGGTGAAAATAGGGGAATTATTTCGGGGAGCGCTAAGGCAAAATTAAAAAAAAAACATTATTTATAAGGAACCTATTAAAGGAACCTATTAAAACAATTGCTGTTTAAGTATTGTATGCCAGCATGGCAATTTCACCAACTGAGAAAGATATAGATACATAGTGTGATCACAGAAATTGAGTATACTAAGTGTGAAACATTGATAAATCATTGCTAAGATATGAAGTCTGAAACTTCACTCCTTTTATGAGGAACAGTGCTAAAATATTGGGCAAAAATCTGGACAGCTGAGAGGTATGCTACCTACATACATCTTTTACACACACACACACACACACACACACACACACACACACACACACACACACACACACACATACACACACACACACACACACACACACACACACACACACACACACACACACACCCTACCTACCTCCCTCTTTTACACACACACACACACACACACACACACACACACACACACACACACACACACACACACACACACACACACACACACACACACACACACACACACACACACACACACACACACCATACCTCTCAAGCTCTTAGCACAAAAAATCTGGGTAAAGTTAAAAAGAATGGTGCGACAAAGCCCCAAAAATAGGAACATATTTTAAATATTGCTCTCACAAACTTATAAAGTTGCTGGAATAAAAGTTATTGTGTTGTCATGAATTTTCTGAAGGACACAAATTATGAATCCCAAATGCCTGTCATTATTTAGTGAATTCTGGTCTCATGGATATGCCACAATAAACCTCCCAAAAAACACAAATTTTATGAGGAACGGACTAAAAATATGAGGCAAAAAGCTGGACAGATGAGATACACCTCCCTCCCTCTTTTTACACACACACCACACACACCATGCACACACACACACACCTACCTACCTACTTCTTACACACACACACACACACACACACACACACACACACACACACACACACACACACACACACATCCCTACCTACCTACTTCTTACACACACACACACACACACACACCTACCTACTTCTTACACACACACACACACACACACCTACCTACTTCTTACATACACGCACACCTATCTACCTACCCAGTGCTTTTTTTGTAAACAAAAAGGTAGTGGTATGCTTAAGTTGCATTTGGGTCAAACCCCCCCCAAAAAACAAATACTTTTTTTTCTCCAAATGCTCTTAACTGAAAAATAAATAAATAAAATATTTTCTCTTAATAATACAACAATTGAACTCACTTCTCACAGCTGCAGCTTACTATTAGTGATGGAACTTGTTGCAAGAAATCTGGACAAAGCCTAAAATAAGGGGGGGATGGTAAAGTTCCAAAAATAGGGACAGCTTTTAAATTTTGATGTTATAAACTTAGAAAGTTGCTTGAAAAAACAGGATTTCTGTTAGCATGCATTTTCTGAAGGATATGGAGTCTGAAACTCAAATGTCACTAAAGTGACTGGAATCCTCAATCCTCAGTGATTTGCCAGAAAACTACTCATTTTATGAGGAACAGACCAAAAATATCAAACAAAGATCTAGGCATTTTTCAAAAATCTGGAGCCCTACTCCTGTCTGAGTGTATGTTTAATCACTCCTACACTCTACACATTCAGCCACTTACCTCTGCCCAGTAAGGGACGAAGTAGCTGCAAATCCACAAGTCAGTAGTCCACCAAATGCACTCAGGAACAAATAAAGAAAAAATAATCCAAGGCAAGTGTATAGCAGGCAGCAACAGCAGTCAGCAACCCAGCAATAACACCACAACAACCTTCCCAACCCTAGCAAAGCCAATACAGTGTATGCACTGCAGTGCCAGAAGCAACTCCTGTTAAGTAGGCACCTCCTTATCCAGTCTCTGTGTCCTGTCCCTCTAAACCTTCCTGCAAATCCCCAGTCTTAATAGGCATGATACCACACAGATGAAAATCACTTTGACCATAATATAATAAAAGGATTGTATCCTGCTGCAGTACCCATTTAGAAGGTATTGCAGTGGCACAAAAACTATCAGCAGCACGCAGTTGGCCACATTCTGTGCTTCCTTATTGGCTCCCTTTGCCTCAGGAATAGTTACTTGATTCACTCATATACCACAATGCCAATTGGCTGTAATTGAGGTATACGAGCCGATCAAAAATTGCAAAGTGGAGTCACTACTGTTCAATGTGGAATAGCGGAACAGTGGGCTGAATAACATCTCAGGTCTGTGATGATGAAGAGCGGGCCAGTGAAATGGAATATTTTTTTTCCTACCGTACAATGTGATGCTGCACTTCAAAACATAGTTCAAGGTGCAAGGAAAGCAGAACGTTTTTATTCAATGTTCTTGAACTAGTGCCAAAAGACTTAAGAGGAGGAAATTACAGAGGAATTGTTGAGCAAAAAGAAGAACTCTGGCGGTTGAAACTAAATGCAGATGAACCGCCAGATTTAAATGAGGCTATTAACTTAAAATGTTTTTTGAATAGCAAGAGGTTAAAAATTAATTATATGTTTTTAGTTTTATATTTTAAATTTTGATAGGAAGCATATTCTATTAAATATTGTTTATGGGATAGTTTATTATTTTCTATATTTTTGGCATGTTGCACTTGGTTTACTATCAAAATTTCGAACCGCACTCCGTCGACTGTACTATCGTCGAACATGGAAGTTCGAAAACGGGAATGCTGAAGTAAAAAAAACAATCTAGGAATGGGTTTTAACATGGGTCGAGGTAGGTGTTCAGTATTATTCCGAACTGCAAACATCTCCCCTACCTCGACCCATGTTTATAGTTTCATAGTTTCATAGTATAGTACTAGGCTATCTGCCCTAGGGCATTTATAAGCCTAGCCAAAGTGTATGTGACTTTTGCCACCCCATGTAATGATACAAAAGTGTACAATTTAAATTAAATTTAGTTTACTGTGCCTCTATCTAGCAATGACACAGAGATGACCCCCGGGGTAAATCTACGATCACCCATCCATTCGTCCAGATTTCTCTTGAAGAGAGTCAGTGAGGGGCTCTGCCTAACATGGACAGGTATCCTGTTCCAGAGTGCAGGAAGCCTCTGGGTTATGAATCTGTCCCTCCAGCATGTCCTATTCATATTTGTGCTGAGGTTTAGATCTTTAGCTCTCATGGCTCTGATGGATTTGGATTTTTTGAGGTGGAGCATGTCCATTAATTCTGAATTGGACATGGCCTTGTACGTAAGGCACAGATCACCTCTGAGCAGGCGGTATGCTACTGAATAGAGCTGGAGCTTTTTCAGTCTGGCTGCATATGACATATGCTGGAGACCCTTGATCCTCTTGGTAAGGTACTTTTGGGGTCTCTCCAGCTGCTGCAGGTGCCGGGTGAAGTACATACCAAATGGGGCATCGTACGCAATCATAGGGCTGATAAGGGAGGAATATAAGGATACAATGACATCCTTTGATCTGGATGTGAATCCCTTCATGATAAGGTGGGCAAGGTAGAAGGTCTTTCTAACCACTTTGGAGATGTGGGTGTCAAATGAGAGGTCACTGTCAACTTGGGTCCCCAGGTCTCTGATTATTTTTCGGTACTTAATGGATTACCACCTATGTGGCAATTTGTGGGTACTTTGTTTTTTCCAAAGGGGATGACTATACATTTTTTGGCATTTAGTTTAAGGCCATGACTCTGGCACCAGTCGTCTGTTTCTGTGAGGCCCTTCTGGAGGATGCATGTGTCAGCTGGTGTGTCGACTACGGTGCCTAGTTTGCAGTCGTCTGTGAACTTTGTCAGCCACAACCCCCCTATGTTTGCCTGCACATCTGAGAAATAAATGCTGAACAAGAGGGGTCCCAAGACAGAGCCCTGTGGGACTCCACTTGTGACTGGCTTAGAGTCTGACATAGCTCCAGCTATTCTGACTTTGTGGGTTCTGTCCTTTAGCCAGTTTGCAACCCATCTTGTGACAAATGGGTTTACATTTAAGCTGTTGAGCTTGTCTATGATGCCTGAGTGGGGTATTGTGTCGAAGGCTTTGGCAGATCCAGGTAGGCTGTATGAACTGCTTTGCCTTCATCAATGGCTCTAGTGACTGTTTCAAAAAAGTCCACCAGGTTGAAAAGACAGGATCTGCCTTTTACAAAGCTAAACTGGGTAGGGTCAATTGTCTGTAGGTCCCCGATGTCTTTGTTTATGAGTTCCATAATGATCCTTTCCATAGCTTTGCAGACCAGGCTGGTCAAGCTTATGGAGCAGTAGTTTCCAGGGCCTGCAGAGGTGCCACCTTTGTGGAGTGGGACCACTGTAGCTGTACGCCAGTGTTCAGGGACGTATCCTGTAGCAAGGCTAAGATTAAACAGCGTTCTTATGTGCGGGTTTAGCTCCTCTAGGAGTTCACGTAGCACGCAACCCGGGACACCGTCAGGACCCATGGATGCTGTATTTTTAGCTTTGCTGAGGGCAGCTCTCACCTGGACATCTGAGATTTCAGGGAGGTTGCATTCAGCTGAGATATTTATTTCGTCTTTTGGGGGAGAAGGAGGGGAGAAATTTGCACTGAACCTGTCTGCCAATATGTTGGCAATATCTGTGGGTTCAGTGTATTTTTTGCCGTTATGAACTAACTCTGCGCATATCTGAGGGTTTCCGTCCAGGTTTCTAACATAACTGAAGAAGGCCTTGTGATTATCTTTAGTGTCCTTAGCGATTTTTCTCTCGAAGTTGGCCTTTGATGATTTTATTAGCGAACGTAGTTTTTTACTAGTGCTGATCAGGGATGCCTTCACTTTATGGGATTTTGCTCTGTCTTGCAGTAGCTTCCTTCTCTTGTTATAGAGTTTGTTTATGGCTGGGGTCTACCAGATAGGATGCCTGCCTTTGGTGGAAAGGGTCTTGGTTTTATTTGGAATTGCATGATCCATGCATTCTTGGAGATGCCCATAGAAAGCATTTGTGAAGGATTCAGCAGTGTGGGATGTGGTCTCCACTGGCTCAGGGGGCTTGAAGGATACCATTTCAGTCCTAAGAAGTGTAAAGTCGGCTTTTGAGAAGTTTCTCACTGTGGTCTTTTGTGCTGGGGGTGAAAGTGGGATATGAATATCTAGGGTTATTAGTATATGGACTGATCTCACTAGTGAGGGGTATACATCCGGTGTTGAGCATATTGTCCCCATGTTTGTGATGATCAGGTCAAGTATATTATTTCCCCTTGTGGGGGAGGTGACTAGTTGTTCCATCGCATTTGAGTTGATGAATTCCAGGAACCTTTGGGCTAGGGTGTTGGGGCTTGAGTAATGCACCCAGTCTATATTTGGGTAGTTGAAGTCTCCCAATATGATGGTATTTGGTGAGACATTCATATCCTCCAGTGTCTTCAGGAAGGCTGAATGGAGTTCCTGAGATTGCGAGGGTGGTCTGTAGCATGCTACAAGTTGTATAGCAGTTTTGCCTATGGTTAGTTGCACATGGATGGTCTCCGATGCTTCGTGTGTTGCCACTAACCTGGAGGTGTGGGTGTCTTTAATGAATATGGACACTCCCCCTCCTTTTGTGGTTCAGCCCAGGTTTTGGGGCCGAAATGCATGATACGAGGTATAACCTGGTAGGGCTGGGGTGCTCTCAGGAGCCTTGAACCAGGTTTCAGTTACTGCACAGACATCGATGCTCTCCATACTGAGGAGTGCTTCGAGAGCCTGCATCTTGAGATTTAGACTTCTGGCATTGAGCAGCATTACCCTTAGTTTTTTTCCTTTATTGTTTTCTAAGGTGGTGGGTTTGTCTTTTGAGCCTTGCCTAAAAAAGGCACTATGGGGTGGCAAGAGCCTTAGCCAATATCCAGAAGCCCAGTGGTGACAGGTGCAAGCCGTCCCTTGTGAAGCAGCGTGGCTTGTCCAGCATGTCACCCCAAGCAGACAGACATTGGATCTCCCTACAATGACACCAGTAATTGAGCCAATTATTAAAGCTGATCATCTTGTCTTTGTATTGTGGCATCATTCTTGGTGAGGGCAAGATGCTGCTCAGGGTCAGGGTCATACCGGCCTGGGCTAAATAATCAGAGAGCTCCTCTATGTCTCTTTTCATGTAGTCCAAGGAGGTACTTCTCAGGTCATTCACTCCGGCATGGACAATGACGGAGTCATATTTGTACTTGCTTTGGAGTGACCTGAGTGCTTGTGTTATGTGGCAGATCCTAGCTCCCGACAGGCAGCTCACTGTTACCCTCTCTTTGTTCAGCCTGGTAAGCGGGACGTCAGTGTGTCTGACTATAGAGTCACCTATTACTAGTGTATCAGGCATGGTGTTTCACCTTAAGGGCTGTGATTATTTGGCACACTGACTTTGTGTACTATGTGTTGCTTGCGCAGAGTTTTGAGGTGGTATTTTCTTGGATGTCTGCTTTGGGAGCCTCTGTTGTTTCGGTAAGTTTTTTATTAGAGCCTCTGAGTATGCCTTTGTTTTACTATGTGTTTGGTTGGCAGTTGTGGTTGGTTTATGTGAGACTGGGTTTGTTGTGTGTGTGGTTACCTTCTCCTCCTGTCTGGTCTTGCTAGTCCTGTGTTGAGAGAGTTCAGCCTCCAGTTTGGCTATATAGTTGCACCTCTCACATGTGTTTGTGTTTGTTGGGAGGAGGAGAGGGTTGTCTGTGTACATGAGACAATTGTAACATTGTCTCAGGATTCCCAGATTAACCAGCTGAACTGGAGAGGACATCAGTAATATACCACTTGACATGCCAGAATAGTATAAGGGGGTGATGTGTAACTGGGTCAGAGAGAGGACTTTGAAGGGAAGTGGGTATTAGCACGGGTTGTAGGTGTTAAAACCCATTCCTAGATTGTTTTTCTGACTTCGACATTCACGTTTTTGAACTTCTGTGTTCGATGATAGTACAGTCAACGGAGAGCAGTTCGAAATTTTGATAGTAAACCGTTGCACTTTAAGATATCTATTTTTAATTGATTAATTAGAAGTGATTTTATTGGTTTATTTTAATTATAGAATAGTATAAAATGTGTGATATGATGTTCACAGTTTGTTCTGTAGAAGTCTTTTATAGATGCAAGCGAAGAATAAAATGTTTTACCGCTAATCCAGCTTCTGCTCTTTGTTACTACAAATTTTGGTGGATTTTGGTGTTTTTTTTCCTGTCTTGTCATTTGGGTCAGCTTTGTTTTTTTTTTTCATTTGTCCTCCCATTATTTATGGATTTGTCCAGATTTCTTGGTCTAAGAGGTTGAGAGATATGCTGCAGTGATGCTGTAAATACATCTCTCATATACCTTACTAGTTTTTTTGAGAATTAGCTGGTTGTCACTTAACACTAGGCAATTTTTTTTACATTGCCTCAGGATACCCATATCAACCAAGTTGGTAAGGGAACCATACAAATGTGTCCACTATTTGCATCTGGTTGCTTTTCAGGATTTTAAAAGAAAAAAAACAAACATGCCTCATACTCTCACATACTGTTGCTGCTTCTATCTGTATCGTGCACCTTGTCAATCAATTTGATGTGCTTTTAGTCTTTACCATAAAAAGGCAATGAGTAGAGAGTCAACATATCACACATATGCTGACGTTTAGCTAGAGGCATCTTTCCAATCTTTATTTATTTATTTTTTTTAAGTAACGAAATGGTAAAAAATAAATGATAGTTGGAAAAGTGCCCCAAGACAAGTGGCACTTTAATTAGATATCTAATTCACCTTTCCTTAAGGCCGGCCATGCACCATGTGATAATGCTCCTGCAAGCCAGATCAGTGACTGTCTATCTGTGCTCAGCAACAGCAAAATAAATCATATTTATCCACAGACTGCCCCCATTCCCAGCAATTATAGCCACTTTGTTGATCGTGTATACCTCAAGATGCCTGACTGCAATGAATAAAAAAAAAACTAATATGGTCACAGTAGTTTATTTTGCACAAACATAAAGTAGTTTGCTGTAGAGTCATTGCCCCCGATACTCATACACATGTACCTGCACAAATCAGAGCAATGAACTTTTTACATTGATTTAAGTAAACTAAAGCACACTGGGTGACAGTTCCTGCCAAGCCACATTAGTGACTGTTTAAATGTGATCAGCAGTAGCAGGGGAAATCATATTTAACGACAGACTGCCTCTGTAACCAGCAATTATAGCCACTTTGTTCACTATGTATACCTTAGATGTCTCATTACAATTAAAACAAAATTAATAATGGGCAGTAATTTTGAACAAACGCACAGTAGTCCTGCTACTGTATAAGTATTCCAACCATAGTTTCAACATCTTAGCCCAAGAATCAAAGATGGACAGAAATAATGGAAGAAAAAAAAGGCTCAGAATCAGGGGAATATTTAGAATAATGCTCATGTATACTTAAAACATTGCTAGAATGATGGGATCTGATGTCATTTTCATTCATTCCTCAACAATTACGTTTGTATCTGACCCTCAGATCTGACTCGGCCACTTTTTACAGCTCATGGAACACTGAAAACTCTTGAGTTCCTCTCCTACCCATGAAGCATTAGTCCCCTACGATACCTCCAGATCTCATTTGCCACCTTCATATATGGATGTAGTCCATTCTTGGTAACTTTCCTCCCCTTAATAGTTTTCCACAAAAAGTACCTTCTTTTTCCTTTCCCTTAGTAGCGTAGTTTCATTTGGAAATAGCTGAAAAAACAAGTTTTAAAAAATGTAAGCCCTGTGGCCACAGGTTACCTTTGTCAGATGCACATGACTCGTGTCTACTGTTTTGGCCTGGATCATTTGAACGTGTCCTGTGATATTTGTAAGGGTTTTTAATCCTTAGGCCTTGGTGGAGAGAAAGAACAAGCTTATCTTGAAGTGTTTGCTCCCTTCATCTTCTTCTCAGAAGTACCTGGGATTCAACCCTCTAACAAAACTGATAAAAAAAGACTTGAAGAAGTGTCCTTCAGACACTTCTGGATCTTTTGTTCCGAACTTGGCTACAAGTGAAGACCTTCTCAAAAAATACCTAAATTATCGAATCCTACTTCATTGGAACCGAAGGCAAAACACTCAGATCCTACAGCTTCCAAAGCCAAGTCTGTATCATCGGACCTAACCCACTCTGATCTGAAGTATCTTCTTCGTTCCCGTTATGAATCAAATTTTGATACCATTCCTTCGCATCTCCATTCCTGGAGAGATGCCATCACTCCAGGACAACATCTGTTGCTCCACCTTCTTGATCTTCCAGAAGTTTGACCAAAGCAGATGTGGATAGGATGATGACATTTCTCTCGAAGCAAATACAAATGGGGGTTCTCCTGGCTCCTACCTCATTGGGTCCCGAGATCTTCATAAGTACTACTCCACCAATGGTATCTCCTTCTCCAACTGACCTTCAGTTCTGAAGCAGTTGGAACTGGGAATTGCAGATCAGTCTTTATTGGATCTAAAGTTAGTTGTATTTTCTACTCTGGTACCGTCTCTGAGTGGACCAGCTCTGAACGCACTGGGGCCAGATGACTCTTGGAGTCATAGCATCGGTGCCAGTTCTGGGGTGTTAGAGTCGACTCTGAGATTGTTGGAGCTGTCTCCGCCCCTCGGAGCCTCGGCCCTTGACAGCTTGACTCTGACCCCAGCTTCTAGCAGTTCTCCTTTGGGGTGGAAAGAGTTGACGGTTTAGAAACACATTTTATGAGAGCCATTGGCTTTTTCCATACCTGGGCTTACTGCCTTTGAGGTGGTGGAGGGAGTTTTCTCTGCTCCTAGAGAAAAGACACATCTACCTTCCTTGGTTTCCACTTTCCAAACCCATTTGTCTTTACATCAAGAGCCTCAATATCCTACTTCTCAAGCACAGCCAGCCTGAAGTCTCCAGGATACCCCTTAGGGTATATTGATTTCTTCTGATACTTCTCTGGAATATCCCACTGAAGAAGTCCATAGGAAAAGAAAGTGCAAGAGGAGGCACTTAGATTCCCCAGAGGAGCCTGTCATGAAAGATACTGATTTCAATGAAGGGGAAGGGTCCCCAAGATCTCCACTTGGTGTCGCCTGTGAAGATATCCTAGAGATCCTAAAACAAAGAGGTGGTTGGTCTACTGACAACCCTTCCCAAGAGGAATCAGTATTGCTGGAAGCCTTTGGATCTGGCCCATCTACCTCCTGGGTGACTCTGCCTGCTGACAAACTCATTGATTTGATCTCTTGGCAGGTGTGGAAGGAACCTGACTCCATCCCAAAAGACTGGACAGGATTCTGGCACTGCCTAAGGATAGGAAGTTTTGGATTAAGGGAATATATGTGGATGCTATATTTGTGGCAACGACCACCATGAAGGAACTTGTGAAACAAACTTCCTCTCTTCATCCTCCTAACAGGGAGTCTAGGCTGATGGACAGAGTTTGAAAGCATGTGTATGCTTCAGCGACCTTTGCACTTCGATCACTGAACTATTTGGCACACTTTACTACACTTCAGAGGGACTTGATTAAAGAGCTCACCATCCCTCTCAGGGACTGTTACTTCTGAGGCAGAAAGTTCTATTGCCTCACAGTTGGCTTCCCTACAGTCGATTTTGAATTTGTCCACGAGGCTCATTTCACATGCAGCTGAAGGCATCTCATGGGTGGTGGGTTCAGGCATTTCCATTAGGAGACTTGCCTGGATGTGCCTGTGTGATTTCAAGGAGCCCTTCTTGTCTTCCTTTGTCAGTGCTCCTTTGACGGCAGTTCAGTGTTTGGACCCAAGGTTAAAGACACACTATCCAGCTGTGAGCAGGAAGTTAACACCCTGTCTGCTGCTGGTGTATATTTTTCAGTCCCTCAAAGGACCTTTTCTAGGAATCAACGAGGTGGTCAAAACATGTGGTTCAAAAAGTCCCAGGGTCCTTTGCAAGATCTACATGGAGATAGTTCCCCCAGAGGCCGGGGCAGAACTCTAATGGAAGACACCATCCACACAGCAGACATGGCCTGCAGAACCAAGGTTTTAGAGATACTTTCTCTGACAGATCCTACCAGCACTCCTGAAAGGAGGCCCTATTGTCCACCTTTGGAGGCAGTTGGGGATCATTTGTCCCTGCACCAGAGAGCCTGGCTACAGATTACAAAAGATTCATGGATACAGAGGATTATTTCCAGAGGTTATATAATTCCCTTTTTCCTTCCTCCTCCCTGTACAGAAAACAAAATTCCCAATGTTCTACCCAGTTAGAGGAAAGCAGCAGCACTAGAAATAAAAACGCTGCTGGAAAAAAGAGTCATCCAAGAGGTCACCCCAGACCAGAAAGAGTTTGGAACTTACTCAAGATTTTTTTATTGACAATGAAAACGGGACTGGAGACCAATCTTGGATCTCGGATCTTAGAAATCTGAACAAGTCAGTTCAGCACACAAAGTTCTGAATGCTCACGGTTCAGTCCATTTTGTCTTTTTTGCATGAGGACATTTAGATGTGCTCACTAGATCTTCAGGATGTGTACTACTATATCAAAATAAACAGGCAATCCAGAAGATACCTGTGCTTCAGGCTGGCAAACAGTCATTACCAGTTCAGAGCTCTGCCTTTTGGTCTCTCCACAGCCCCCAGGGTGTTCACCAAATGCATGGCAGTGGTAGCAGATCACTTGAGACTGCAAGGATTCCAGGTGTTTCCTTATTTGGATGACTGGCTCATAACCGCTCTGACCAAACATCAATTGATCAAAACATAAGATCATATACTCCAGATGTAAGCATGAGATCATGTACTCCAATTGTGCTCTCAACTAGGAATTACTGTCAATCACAACAAATCTCAACCAACACCAATTCAAATATTACAGTTCATACAGGCTTTGTTCAACATGTCTTCCTTGACAGCCTCTCTTTCTATGCCAAGGGTTCAAACAATATGATTCCAAGTCAAAAAGATTATTCAAAATTCTTCTCTCTCAGCTCAAAAGATTCTTCAAGCACTGGGGTCAGTGTCTGCTGCAATAGTTCTGGATCCATTAGCAAGATATCACATGAGAATCCTTCAATGGACACTAGCAACTCAGTGGTCTATTCTCTACCAGTCTTTATCAACCCAGATCACGATAACTCAGGCATGCAAAAATTACCTCCTTTGGTAGATTTACTCCAGTCAAGTTCTTCAAGGTCACCCCTTCACTCTTCCTCAGCCCAAGGCCATAGTGACCATAGATGCTTCCCAAATTGGGTGGGGGGCAGTTCTTGGGAAAGACAGTCCAAGGCACATGGTCTCCTGAAGAGGCCAATATGCATATCAATGTCCTAAAATGAGAACTGTCCTCCTAGTGTTGCAGACCTTCCAAGACACTCCCCCCTCTGGGACCATTGCAATTCAGACATATATGTCAGTGGTCTGATACATCAACAAGCAAGGAGGAACAAAATCTTACCCCTTTGTCGAGAATAATTGAGAGCATGGCAATGGAAGATCTCATCCAATCGATTTCTGATAGCATCACACATCAGAGGGAAATCCACCATGATAGCAGACAAGCTGAGCAAGTCCATTCTAATGCCTCATGAGTGGTGTCTCAACATGAAAGTGGAGGAAAATATTTTCCTTTGATGGGGCCAACCCAGTCTTGCTGCAGTCTCTTTGCATCTCCCCTGAACAGCATGTATGACAGGTTATTTGCCCTGATCCCCCACCGGGGGAGTCATAGAGACTCTCCTCCATTATTTGTCCCCCAAGTCTCCTCTATGCCTTTCACCTAGTACTTCTAATTTCCAAATTTCTTTGGAAAGCATCATGATTAAAGAGCACAGTCACGCTCTTTGCCTCTTATTGGCCTCATCACATTTGGTTCCCCTTTCTTTGGCCTAATCTGCTTTGCCAACCTTGGACTCTGGATCTAGCTCCAGACCTCCTGTCTCACCTGGCAGACTTGGTACATCTGGTCATTCTAGGCCTAAAGGTGAACGCATGGTTTCTCCAATTCCACTGATAGATAGACAGCCCAGGCTCTCCTCTCCTGTCTGTCACATTCTCTTACTTTCACAAGAAAACTTTCCAAAAGCAAATGGAAAAGGTTTGTTTTTTTGAGCACAGCAAAAAGATATTGACTCATTTTCTGCACCAATTCCAAAGGTTCTGGAGTTCTTAGCTGCAATATTTAAAGTCGGAGTTAGTTCCTCAACTGTCAACTAGCTGCCATTTCTGATTTTCATATAGGAATCAATAATATATCTTTAGTCTCTTCCAAACTTTGTAAAGCTTTTATAAGGTGTGCCTTTCTTCTCAGACCTCCATTTAAAGATCCCGCTCCCCCGTGGGATTTGAAGGTAGTGTTACAATCTTTGACCCAGTTCCCCTTTGAAACATCAGCCAAGTGTGAACTAAAATGTTTAACCTGGAAAACTGCCTTTTTAATAGCCATTACTTCTGCTAGAAGAATCTGAGAACTTCAGTCCTTATCTTCTAAGCCTCCTTACTTGATTTTTCATAAGGATAGGGTATCCTTAAGAACAAACCCATCCTTCCTTCCTAAGGTGGTGTCAGAATCCAATCTCAAACTGTCAACCTCCCAGTCTTCTTTCCACATTTCTCAAACAAAGGAGAGCATGTTACATCTGTTAGATGTTCACAGCCAGCTACATTTTTATCTTCATAGAAGAAAAACTTTCAGAAAATCAGATCAATTATTTGTCTCATTTTAGACTCAAAATTTGCAAACCAATTACCAAAGTGACCTTAGTCAAATGGTTAATGGATTGTATTTCCTTTGTTTACAATAAATTGGGTTTGTCTTTGCCAAAATATATGAGTTCATTCTACAAGGTCTATGGCAACTTCTTCAGTATTTTTATCTAGATCTTCCTTGGACAATATTTGTGGGTCTATGTCATATAATCGAACTTCCAAAATTTTGAACACCATATGTTCAAATTTGGAAGTTCGAAATATGACAACGAAAGACCAGAACAGCGAATCTTTTCCCAGGGAAAAAATTTGCTGTTATGAAAAACGCACACACAAAACACAAGCACACCAAACACCTAATAAACCTACACTACACTTTACATGCACAACTATCTATGCACTAACCTTAACCCAAGCCCTAACCCTAAGGTCCGTCACTATCGCACACTTAACTTACCCGCGCCCTAACCCTAAAGTCTGTCACTTTCGCACACTTACTTTACCTGTGCCCTAACCCTAATGTCCGTCACTTTCGCACACTTACCTCACCAGCACCCTATTTTATATGTTTATTGCTCATTACAAATTAGATCTGGTCTCTAGGGGGATGTGCAGCCTTTGGCTTAGCAGTGCTCAGAAATATCCTCCCTTAGAGTCCTCCTGGGATTGAAGTAGCTGGGGACTCTGTCCCAATTGTTGAGGAATGAAGAAAAATTGCAACATCAGTTAAAGAAGTTATATAGTTACCATAACATTCCATCTGTGTTGTCCATTTTTTTTCGTCCTCAACTTCCCTCCCACCAACCCCCTACTGATTTATCTTCTTGAAGGATCTAGAGATGCTAAAGAAACCAATATTTCTTTGTTTAAGCCTGCGGGTACTGGTATAGATAAATTTCTTTTATTCACTAAAGTCAGCGAACAAGATATGAGGTATGATAAGGAGCTAATGCATTATGGGTAGGAGAGAAGCTCGAGAGCTTTCAGTGTTCCATGAGCTGTAAAAAGCGGTGAAGTCAGATCCGAGGGTCAGATCCAAACCCAATCATTGAGGAAGAATGAAAATGGATAACACAGATGGAACATTATGGTAAGTACATAAATTATTTTTTCCATTAACATGCTTTTCCTGAATGAAATTAAGTCCAAACTTCAAAATGATTGTCATTTGATTAGAACAGCTGTCAGTGATATGCTGGAAAACAACAAGTTTTACTAACAGTAATCCAAAAATATGAGTAAAAATTATCCTTATTCTGCGAAATTAGGAACAGTTTCCAAATTACTTCAAACAAGAGCACATTAGTTCAAGCAGTTTACTGTCTATGATATCTAGTTATCTGCCAGAGAAAAAAAAATAAAACTTAACTATTATGCAGATTATCCTAGACAATTAATACCCCTGAACCCAGCTTTTTCTTTTCCCAATGCTGCTGGGCACCCATTTCTTTCAGTATAGGTTCATAGGTTGGTGGCTATCAGCCCTAGGGCCTATACAAGCCTAGCCATAACAATTCCCTGGCTATTTCTTTCCACACTATTTGAAGTATAGACTTTAAAGTGGTGTTCTTTCTTGCAGACTTCTGTAGGATGCTGCAACAGTATTTTTTTTTTATTTCACAGAAGCCAAAAGAGTGCCTCCAGCTGAATGGCACCTTAGACAGCTGCCAAGCTCACCTATGGACAAAGCCAACTGGGTCTGGGATAAGTTACAGGGTACCTTTCCTGGGACTAAGTCCTACATAGACAGTCCAACCCAGATACTGAATCCAGTGATTTTTGTCTATATAGTTCACTCACCAGTATTTGGAAGCTAGAGAACTATTTTCCAGAATCAGTACTAGATTCGTTTTCCACCTTCTTGCAAGCATAAAGCCTCTTACTCCAGCTGAGAGAGCAAAAGGCTGATGGCTGTTGGAGGTTGTGTCACCAATCAGCTCTCGTAGCTGCCTGGACGGTAGCCTCTCGTGACATTACTCACCCCTTGCTCTAGCTGAATTCAAGAAAGCTTGATGCACAGCAGGTAAACTGGCAAACAGAATGCAAAAAAAAAATATATGGCCAACTGGCAAACAGAATGCAAAAAAAAAAAATATATGGCCAACACATAATGAATATGCAAAATAGAAATGTCAGAATTTAGGAATACATGTCAAATATATGCCATGAAGAAAAATTCAAACGCAGCAGTACAGTATGTCTGTATAACACAAGTATTCTCTGATGCAGTCCAAAGTGATATAAACCTCCTTGATAACTGCAACTCACAAGCTAAGATTAAACAGTTCATCAAAAATCTAAGCAAAGCAAAAAGAGGAGAAGAGATAAGAGTTCCACAACGTCCCTGTGTGGGGGGCAGTGCTGCTAACACCCATTAAGTAAATATAGTACCACTTATGCTACTATACCTCAGGGTGAGGCATATTTAGTTTAAAATATAAACCCCCCGCAGCAAAGTAAGAGATGATACCTTAAAACATCACTGCTTTTGCTCTTGTTTGGTCATGGGCATTTTTATCAACCTAGTCTGTGCCTGGCAATGCTTTTCCAGCTACTCCACAACAATGTAACATTAAGCAGAATAGATGATTTATGCTGAAGAAAACAATAAGCCAGGAAGACAATAAGCACAAACTCTCCATTGAATATGCTGAGAAATTCAAGTAGAACACCAAAACTAGGATGTACACAAGGTATGACAAAAAAAAATCAACAAAAAAAAGAAGAAATACAAACAATAGTTAAAGTGTAGGAGTACAGTTCAGCTTTGCACTGCACAGATACAGAATTGTAAACCTTGGTCTCAGAGATTTAGCCCAACGCATCAGCTGCATAAATAGTATCATGTTTATATCTGAAGCAACCACTAGCAGGTGATCTGCTCTTTCTTACTCATGATTCTTCACTCTCCCTCCCATCTAAAACAATTCAGTTTCCTATAAATTCAAGATTCAGGAATACTTTATCTGTAACAGGATACAATGTTTGTTTAAAGTGCACCTGATACAGCCCACGTAAAGCATCCTGTCCCATTAAAAGTGATAACTACATCCAAAGGTTATCTTTACACTATATACTGTGTAGAAAATCAGAACAATATTTTTACATATTTATTTAGTAAGCAAATAAATAAATATTTCAATTTGATAATCAGGTAAGTAAGCTGGTTATTTGACCCTTTTCAGCTATAACAAGGGTCCCAAGGCAGCAACAGAAAGTAACACAAGATACACACAAGTAACAGGTGCACAAATACAGTGTAAGCATACACACAGACACAAATATATATATATATATATATATATATATATATATATATATATATATATATGTATATATATATAAGCACTTTATAATCTCGAAATTCTGAAATACCGAATTTCAGAATACTGAGATCATAAAGTCGAAAGCTCTAAATACTGAAACCCCAAAAGTGCGAATTTCAAAATCTCAACATTCAGAGATGTTGAAGTAGCACTTCTGGTGTTGCTGTGTTTGAATGGATAGGTGGAAGTTCAGGTAATTATGTATGTTTAAGGGTGTTGGTTAGGGGCTTTAGTGTGTGTTAGTGTGAGTTATGACTGTGATGTGTGTGTGCAAGGGGAATGTAGGTGTCTGGTGGTGTTTTCGTGTGTTTGTCTGTGTAGTGCGACCCTGGAGTTAGTATATTTAAGTAGGGGGTTGTGGAGGGTGCAGGGGAGCTTGTCCCCCTGCTTGTATGTAGTGTGTGTTTGTGTGTGTGGGGAAGGTGTGTGTTTTGTGTATGTGTGCAGTGTCTGGTTAGCGTAGGATTCACGATTTTAAAATTCGCAATTTTGGGATTTCGGTATTTAGAGCTTTAGGCTTTATGGTCTCGAAATTCTGAGATTCGGTATTTCAGGATTTCGGGATTATAAAGTGAATATATATATATATATATATATATATATAGTTCAAGCACAAACATTAGAATCCAGCACCCATTAGTCTATCAAACCTTATAGTAAATCCAAAAGAAAACTTTTATTCCAGTAGAACAAACGTTCAAGCAGCTTCTGTAGCAGCCATTCGGCTCCAACAACACAGACTGGTGACCAGTTTCACCCTCCGGCATCCTCAGTGTGAAATTACAATACAACAACCACCAGTATTTATATGTTATATTCCCCATTCAGTTAAAGGCATACATATAGGTTCATAGGTTGGTACCAGGCTATCGGCCCTAGGGCCTATACAAGTCTAGGCATAACAATTCCCTGGATATTTCTTCCCACAATATTTTCTTCTCTGGACCCCTGTCTAGCAGGGCGACTGACATGATCCATGGGGTGAATTTCCTATCTCCCATCTAATTGTCAAGGTTCCTTTTGAAGAGGGCCAAGGAGGTGCTCTGCTTGACATGTATGGGCAGTCTATTCCAGAGTATGTGGAGTTTCTGAGTCAGGAACCTATTCCCCCTTTTTTTTCCAAAGGGCAATGGGGTTTTGGGTTTTCCATTTTGTTTAAATGAGCGATTGAACCAGGACTGAAAGTCAACATTTTTATATTTATCTGGTATCTCCTGCCATTCAAAATCATTGAAACTATTGTGTCCATTGTAGGAATTAATGTTAACAGATCTCCGTCGCTGTTCAGAAACATGTTCCTTTGATCTCCTTTCCCCTCAAGCGTCTGATGTCATAGCATGAGCGCCTTGGCGTTTGGGGCTGCTTTGTGCACACGGGATCGCTGAATCAGTCCCGTTTGGTGTACTATCAGTTTGTGAATGTGTCTGAATCAATCTAATGAGTTCAGACAAAAGACTGTTGTTTTCCATCCTGAGGCTCCTCGTTCACCGGTCGCAAAAGCACACAACACAAAAAATACTGGTAACCGAACTGTAGATTCCAAAAGAACAACACACTGCGATCAGTAGAACAATAAAGGAGTCCTTCAGTCTTTAAATACTCCACATGAGACTAATAATCCACAACGTTTTATTCCACAATTCGATAAAACCACACAAATGAAGATGTTACAAAAAACACGACTGAGCGCTTTCGTCTCCAGCCTGAGACTTCATCAGAATCAGTGACATCAATCAGAACCTTTGAATTTATACAAAAAATTAATTAATAATTGTTAATTAAGGTAAAATAGATATTAATGATATTTTCCATTGATGGGGCCAACCCAGTCTTGCTGCAGTCTCTTTGCATCTCCCCTGAACAGCATGTATGACAGGTTCTTTGCCCTGATCCCCCACCGGGGGAGTCATAGAGACTCTCCTCTATTATTTGTCCCTCCAAGTCTCCTCTATGCCTTTCACCTAGTACTTCTAATTTCCATATTTCTTTGGAAAGCATCATGATTAAAGAGCACAGTCACACTCTTTGCCTCTTATTGGCCTCATCACATTTGCTTCCCCTTTCTTTGGCCTAATCTGCTTTGACAACCTTGGACTCTGGATCTAGCTCCAGACCTCCTGTCTCACCTGGCAGACTTGGTACATCTGGTCATTCTAGGCATAAAGGTGAACACATGGTTTCTCCAATTCCACTGATGGATAGACAGCCCAGGCTCTCCTCTCCTGTCTGTCATATTCTCTTAACTTTCACAAGAAAACTTTACAAAAGCAAATGGAAAAGGTTTGTTTTTTTGAGCACAGCAAAAAGATATTGACTCATTTTCTGCACCAATTCCAAAGGTTCTGGAGTTCTTAGCTGCAATATTTAAAGTGGGAGTTAGTTCCTCAACTGTCAACTAGCTGCCATTTCTGATTTTCATATAGGAATCAATAATATATCTTTAGCCTCTTCCAAACTTTGTAAAGCTTTTATAAGGTGTGCCTTTCTTCTCAGACCTCCATTTAATGAGCCCGCTCCCCCGTGGGATTTGAAGGTAGTGTTACAATCTCTGACCCAGTCCCCCTTTGAACCATCAGCCAAGTGTGAACTAAAATGTTTAACCTGGAAAACTGCCTTTTTAATAGCCATTACTTCTGCTAGAAGAATCTGAGACCTTCAGTCCTTATCTTCTAAGCCTCCTTACTTGATTTTTCATAAGGATAGGTATCCTTAAGAACCAACCCATCCTTCCTTCCTAAGGTGGTGTCAGAATCCACTCTCAATCAAACTGTCAACCTCCCAGTCTTCTTTCCACATTTCTCAAAGGAGAGCATGTTACATCTGTTAGATGTTCACAGCCAGCTACATTTTTATCTTCATAGAAGAAAAACTTTCAGAAAATCAGATCAATTATTTGTCTCATTTTAGACTCAAAATTTGCAAACCAATTACCAAAGCGACCTTAGTCAAATGGTTAATGGATTGTATTTCCTTTGTTTACAACAAATTGTGTTTGTCTTTGCCAAAATATATGAGTTCATTCTACAAGGTCTATGGCAACTTCTTCAGTATTTTTATCTAGATCTTCCTTGGACAATATCTGTGGGTCTATGTCATATAATCGAACTTCCAAAATTTTGAACACCATATGTTCAAATGTGGAAGTTCGAAATATGACAACGAAAGACCAGAACAGCGAATCTATTCCCAGGGAAAAAATTTGCTGTTATGAAAAACGCACACACAAAACACAAGCACACCAAACACCTAATAAACCTACACTACACCTTACATACACAACTATCTATGCACTAACCTTAACCCAAGCCCTAACCCTAAGGTCCGTCACTATCGCACACTTAACTTACCCGCACCCTAACCCTAAAGTCTGTCACTATTGCACACTTACTTTACCTGCGCCCTAACCCTAATGTCCGTCACTTTCGCACGCTTACCTCACCAGCACCCTATTTTATATGTTTATTGCTCATTACAAATTAGATATGGTCTCTAGGGGGATGTGCAGCCTTTGGCTTAGCAGTGCTCAGAAATATCCTCCCTTATAGTCCTCCTGGGATTGAAGTAGCTGGGGACTCTGTCCCAATTGTTGAGGAATGAAGAAAAATTGCAACATCAGTTAAAGAAGTTATATAGTTACCATAACATTCCATCTGTGTTGTCCATTTTTTTTCGTCCTCAACTTCCCTCCCACCAACCCCCTACTGATTTATCTTCTTGAAGGATCTAGAGATGCTAAAGAAACCAATATTTCTTTGTTTAAGCCTGCGGGTACTGGTATAGATAAATTTCTTTTATTCACTAAAGTCAGCGAACAAGATATGAGGTATGATAAGGAACTAATGCATTATGGGTAGGAGAGAAGCTCAAGAGCTTTCAGTGTTCCATGAGCTGTAAAAAGCGGTGAAGTCAGATCCGAGGGTTGGATCCAAACCCAATCATTGAGGAAGAATGAAAATGGATAACACAGATGGAACATTATGGTAAGTACATAAATTATTTTTTCCATTAACATGCTTTTCCTGAATGAAATTAAGTCCAAACTTCAAAATGATTGTCATTTGATTAGAACAGTTGTCAGTGATATGCTGGAAAACAAGTTTTACTAACAGTAATCCAAAAATATGAGTAAAAATTATCCTTATTCTGCGAAATGAGGAACCGTTTCCAAATTACTTCAAACAAGAGCACATTAGTTCAAGCAGTTTACTGCCTATGATATCTAGTTATTTGCCAGAGAAAAAAAAAATAAAACTTAACTATTATGCAGATTATCCTTGACAATTAACACCCCTGAACCCAGCTTTCTCTTTTCCCAATGCTGCTGGGCACCCATTTCTTTCAGTATAGGTTCATAGGTTGGTGGCTATCAGCCCTAGGGCCTATACAAGCCTAGCCATAACAATTCCCTGGCTATTTCTTTCCACACTATTTGAAGTATAGACTTTAAAGTGGTGTTCTTTCTTCCAGACTTCTGTAGGATGCTGCAACAGTATTTTTTTTTATTTCACAGAAGCCAAAAGAGTGCCTCCAGCTGAATGGCACCTTCGACAGCTGCCAAGCTCACCTATGGACAAAGCCAACTGGGTCTGGGATAAGTTACAGGGTACCTTTCCTGGGACTAAGTCCTACATAGACAGTCCAACCCAGATACTGAATCCAGTGATTTTTGTCTATATAGTTCACTCACCAGTATTTGGAAGCTAGAGAACTATTTTCCAGAATCAGTACTAGATTCGTTTTCCACCTTCTTGCAAGCATAAAGCCTCTTACTCCAGCTGAGAGAGCAAAAGGCTGATGGCTGTTGGAGGTTGTGTCACCAATCAGCTCTCGTAGCTGCCTGGACGGTAGCCTCTCGTGACATTACTCACCCCTTGCTCTAGCTGAATTCAAGAAAGCTTGATGCACAGCAGGTAAACTGGCAAACAGAATGCAAAAAAAAAAATATATGGCCAACTGGCAAACAGAATGCAAAAAAATATATATATGGCCAACACATAATGAATATGCAAAATAGAAATGACAGAATTTAGGAATACATGTCAAATATATGCCATGAAGAAAAATTCAAACGCAGCAGTACAGTATGTCTGTATAACACAAGTATTCTCTGATGCAGTCCAAAGTGATATAAACCTCCTTGATAACTGCAACTCACAAGCTAAGATTAAACAGTTCATCAAAAATCTAAGCAAAGCAAAAAGAGGAGAAGAGATAAGAGTTCCACAACGTCCCTGTGTGGGGGGCAGTGCTGCTAACACCCATTAAGTAAATATAGTACCACTTATGCTGCTATACCTCAGGGTGAGGCATATTTAGTTTAAAATATAAACCCCCCCGCAGCAAAGTAAGAGATGATAGCTTAAAACATCACTGCTTTTGCTCTTGTTTGGTCATGGGCATTTTTATCAACCTAGTCTGTGCCTGGCAATGCTTTTCCAGCTACTCCACAACAATGTAACATTAAGCAGAATAGATGATTTATGCTGAAGAAAACAATAAGCCAGGAAGACAATAAGCACAAACTCTCCATTGAATATGCTGAGAAATTCAAGTAGAACACCAAAACTAGGATGTACACAAGGTATGACAAAAAAAATCAACAAAAAAAAGAAGAAATACAAACAATAGTTAAAGTGTAGGAGTACAGTTCAGCTTTGCACTGCACAGATACAGAATTGTAAACCTTGGTCTCAGAGATTTAGCCCAACGCATCAGCTGCATAAATAGTATCATGTTTATATCTGACGCAACCACTAGCAGGTGATCTGCTCTTTCTTACTCATGATTCATTACTCTCCCTCCCATCTAAAACAATTCAGTTTCCTATAAATTCAAGATTCAGGAATACTTTATCTGTAACAGGATACAATGTTTGTTTAAATTGCACCTGATACAGCCCACGTAAAGCATCCTGTCCCATTAAAAGTGATAACTACATCCAAAGGTTATCTTTACACTATATACTGTGTAGAAAATCAGAACAATATTTTTACATATTTATTTAGTAAGCAAATAAATAAATATTTCAATTTGATAATCAGGTAAGTAAACTGGTTATTTGACCCTTTTCAGCTATAACAAGGGTCCCAAGGCAGCAACAGAAAGTAACACAAGATACACACAAGTAACAGGTGCACAAATACAGTGTAAGCATACACACAGACACAAATATATATATATATATATATATATATATATATATATATATATATATATATATATATATAAGCACTTTATAATCTCGAAATTCTGAAATACCGAATTTCAGAATACTGAGATCATAAAGTCGAAAGCTCTAAATACTGAAACCCCAAAAGTGCGAATTTCAAAATCTCAACATTCAGAGATGTTGAAGTAGCACTTCTGGTGTTGCAGTGTTTGAATGGATAGGTGGAAGTTCAGGTAATTATGTATGTTTAAGGGTGTTGGTTAGGGGCTTTAGTGTGTGTTAGTGTGAGTTATGACTGTGATGTGTGTGTGCAAGGGGAATGTAGGTGTCTGGTGGTGTTTTCGTGTGTTTGTCTGTGTAGTGCGACCCTGGAGTTAGTATATTTAAGTAGGGGGTTGTGGAGGGTGCAGGGGAGCTTGTCCCTCTGCTTGTATGTAGTGTAGGTTTGTGTGTTTGTGTGTGTGGGGAAGGTGAGTGTTTTGTGTATGTGTGCAGTGTCTGGTTAGCGTAGGATTCGCGATTTTAAAATTCGCAATTTTGGGATTTCGGTACTTAGAGCTTTAGGCTTTATGGTCTCGAAATTCTGAGATTCGGTATTTCAGGATTTCAGGATTATAAAGTGAATATATATATATATATATATATATATATATATATATATAGTTCAAGCACAAACATTAGAATCCAGCACCCATTAGTGTATCAAACCTTATAGTAAATCCAAAAGAAAACTTTTATTCCAGTAGAACAAACGTTCAAGCAGCTTCTGTAGCAGCCATTCGGCTCCAACAACACAGACTGGTGACCAGTTTCACCCTCCGGCATCCTCAGTGTGAAATTACAATACAACAACCACCAGTATTTATATGTCATATTCCCCATTCAGTTAAAGGCATACATATAGGTTCATAGGTTGGTACCAGGCTATCGGCCCTAGGGCCTATACAAGTCTAGGCATAACAATTCCCTGGATATTTCTTCCCACAATATTTTCTTCTCTGGACCCCTGTCTAGCAGGGCGACTGACATGATCCATGGGGTGAATTTCCTATCTCCCATCTAATTGTCAAGGTTCCTTTTGAAGAGGGCCAAGGAGGTGCTCTGCTTGACATGTATGGGCAGTCTATTCCAGAGTATGTGGAGTTTCTGAGTCAGGAACCTATCCCTCCAGCATGTTTTGTTCATTGTGATGACAAGGTTTAGATTCCTGGAGTGTGTGGCTGTAAGGGATTGGGATTTCTTTAAGTGGTGCATGTCCAACAGCTCAGGGTTTGACATGGCCTTGTATGTTAAGCAGAGATCGCCTCTGAGTAGACGATATGCCACAGAATATAGGTGGAGTTTTTTTAGACAGTCAGCATAGGGCATATGCTTTAGGCCTGGGATTCTTTTAGTGAGGTATTTCTGCAGCTTTTCCAGCTGTTGCAGATGTCTTGTGAGGTACATACCAAATGAGATGTTGTACTCTATAATGTTTCTAATGAGGGATGAGTACAGTGGTACAATGACCTCCTTTTTTCTGGATGAAAAGCCCTTAGTAATGAGATGTACCACATAGGATTTCCTGACTGTTGTGGCGATGTGGTTATCGAAGATGAGACCACTGCCCACCTGCATTTAGTGTACTGCCACCTATGTGGTAATTCATGTTTTTTCCCAAAGGGGATAACTATACATTTCTTGGCATTAAGCTTGAGCCCATGGCTCTGGCACCAAGCATCTGTTTCGGTAAGGCCCTTTTGTAGAATATCCACATCATTTGAGGATTCAGTAATGGCTCCCAGTTTCCATTCATCTGCAAACTTTGTTAGCCAGAGTCCCTTAGCGTTGGCCTGTAATTCAGAGAAGTTGATGCCAAACAAGAGCGGTCACAGGACTGAACCCTGAGGTACTCCACTTGTCACTTTTCTGGAGCTGGATTTGGAGTTAGCTACTTTTACAGTGTGGTTTCTGTCAGTAAGCCAGTTGGCAACCCATCAAGTGACGTAGGGATTTTTGCCCAGCTTAGTAAGTTTATCTATGATTCCAGAATGGGGGATGATGTTGAAGGCCTTGGCGAGGTCCAGATAGGCTGTATGGATTGCCTTACCCTCGTCCAAAGCTCTGGAGACAGATTCAAAGAAGTCAATCAGGTTCAGGAGACAAGATCGGCCCTTCACAAACCCAAACTGGGTGGGGTACAGTGTTCGAAGGTTGCCAATGTCTTTGTTTAGAAGTTCCATGATAATGTGTTCCATGCCCTTGCAGATCAGGCTCGTCAGACTGATGGGACGGTAGTTCCCAGGATCCAAGGTAAAGTACACATTCCCTAATATGGAACCCACATCCAAAAAGCATATTTTTCAAGGAACATAATTAACTTATGATTACATATACAATTAAGTACATATAATCATCCACAATATTTTTGTTATTCTATTATTTGGATCAAAATTATGTGTAAAAATATTATACACTTAGTATAAACACATAATATTAACCAAAGTGCTGAGAAAGAAGACGGTGAAAATATGAATCAAACATCACCAATGGTCATTAAGTCCGGGCTTGTATAAACCCCCCAGCTTGACCATCCACATCCTTTCTTTTTAATCTAAAAGCTCATGTTTGGTAGTGTCTGACATTCTATCCCCTTTCACTATATCAATCCCAACAAAAAGGAATTGTGCTGAGGTATGTTCTAGTTTGTGTTTACAGAGTGCACTTCTCTGACATTTACAATTGATATCACTAAGGTGCACTGCAATTCTACTCTTCAGATTCCTGGACGCCTGCCCGACATAAAACGATCCGCTTTGGCAGACCACCATATAAACTACCCACTCTGTATGACAAGTTATCAAATGTCTAATGTCAAATACTTTTTAAGTGTTAATAGATGTGAATGACTTAGTCAGTGATACTACCCTACAATACACACAATTGCCCACAAGCATTGCTACCCCTAGGTGCATAGTTATGTTCATTCTCTTTGGTCCTGTCAATTTTCTTATACCAAGAAAGTGTCCCTCTTCTATAACTATAAGAACATCTAGCATCTAGGCATTGGTCAAAGAATGGGTCAGATTTTAAAATTTCCCAATGTTTGGCAACAACTTCCCTGATTTTGAAAATATGTGTGGCATAATTTATAACAAATCTGAGTTTGGAATTTGTTGTATCCAATATTGCAAGTCTATTACTCTGCAAATAATCTACATTTCTATTTCTTAAAAAGTTGTCTCAAACATAACCAAATGCCTTAGTTTGTTCTTTCACAATATTGTTTTCTGATAACCTCTTCTTATGAATCTGTCTCCCATATCCTTTAGTTCAAGTTTGTATCCCTCATCTTCACTTGCAAATATGCCTGTCTTTGAAACTGTGACTTCGGTATATTAGCAGTAATATAGTTAGGGTGACAGCTGCTAGCTTATAAAATAGCATTCTTAGTGAATGGTTTTCTGTATAAGGTGGTAATCATACAACCATTTGTTTTCTTACTTATCTTAACATCTAGAAAATCAATACTGTTTTTTTTTTCAATTATGTCAGTAAACACAAGTCCAAACTCATTTGAATTCAAATATTTAACATATTTTGACCAGTTAGTAGCAGTTCCTGACCAAATGCCCCAGCAATCGTCCAGGGAGCAATGCCACATCATTAAATCTTCTTTAACTGGGTTCATATCACTATAAATTAACTGCCATTCCAAATACCCCACAAAGAGGTCTGGGTAAATTGGTGCGAATGTAGTTCCCATGGCAGTTCCCTTCATTTGTAGATAACAGTCACCACAGAAATAAAACACATTATGTTCTAATACAAATTGTACAAGGGTGATCAAGAAATCAACAAGTCCTGGTAAATACATACCATATATTTTAAGCCAATGTTTCAGGGCCGAATACCCCCACTATGTGGGATGTTCATATACAAAGAATGAACATCCAAGGCACAAAGAAAAGAGTTGGGACTCACTTGTAGATCATTCATTAAACATAAGAAATCATTAGAATCTTTTAATCTAGCTCTTACCAAATGTAGTAGTGGTTTTAACTGATGTTCAAGATATACTGACAAAGGTTCTGTTAAAGAACCTCTCCCTGACACTGCAGGTCTTCCTGGAGGTTTAATGATTGTTTTATGTATCTCTGCCAAGATGTGAAATCTCTGAGGTTTAGGGTCATCCACTCTTAAGTTGTTTATAAAGAGATTCTGCTATATCCCCATATGAAATAACATTCAAAAGAAATGCGTTGGTTATTCTTTTGAAATCCATGGTTGGATCTAAAGGCAGTTTATGATAGAATCTGCCATAATTCAATTGTCTCAAAGCTTCAATCACATATTCAGTTCTTGCCCATATTACTATAGCACTCCCTTTGTCAGCCTTAACCACCACTATATTTTTAAGCTTTATAAATGTATTTCTTTCAGACCTAGTCAAGTTGTTACCAAAATCTCTAAAAATCACATTCTGGTTAATATGCAAATCATGTAGCACCACATCTTCAAATAATTTCACCATAGGTTGATAGGGCGACTGAACAGTAGATTTAATAAAGTGAAAAACATCCATAGAAACATTACTGATATCACTTTTGGTGTTAAAAAATACTTTTAAGTTTAAATTTCTACAGAAATGTTTGACATCTAAGCATAGATCAAACTCAGAAGTAAAGCACAATGGTACCTAGCTAAATCCTTTATTGAGTACACTTATTTATTGTGAAGTTAACTCATAATTAGTGAGATTAACTATTAAATTGTCCATTTCTTTATTTGTATTCTCCACTACATTTTCGTCAGGTCCCTGAATGTTTGTTCTGTGTTGCTTCCAGATCTGCTTGCGCTATTTGTGCCCTCCTATTCTAAAGCCCCCTTCCCCTGGATTTCTTATAAACAGGTGATGTTGATTCTTTGATACAATCTCCCTCTATGTCAGTACTGGGGGGGGGGGGTTTGATAAAAAATCTGAAGTGCTTGTATCAGTGATAACTTCAAAAGCCCTTGTGGGCTTCAAAATAGATCGATTTCTTTTACTTTTATATTTGGACTGTCTATTGGTTGTCAGAAAAATGCACTGACCTCTTTGCTGTTTTCCATGAAAAAAACAGCATTGTTTTTAACATCCCCATGTCTCTATTAAATTTCTTTATTTTCTTGTTTATAGAGTTGCTTATTGATTTTTATGAACATTCTTTGACTGATATCAAAATGAAATTGGATGAATGTCTTGAAAATATACAACATGAAAACGAAGCGGACTATGGCAAAATGTATGATTTATATCTGAGTGAAGTATGCTTTTGAGAGGGAAGTGAGAAACAAGAAAAACGTAAAAGAAATAGATCTATTTTGAAGCCCATGAGGGCTTTTGAAGAATTAACTTCACAAGAAATGTGTACTCAATAAAGGATTTAGCTATGTACCATCGTGCTTTACTTCTGAGTTTGATCTATGGTTAGATGTCAAACATTTCTGTAGAAATTTAAACTTAAAAGTATTTTTTAACACCAAAAGTGATATCAGTAATGTTTCTATGGATGTTTTTCACTTTAGAAAATCTAATTTTCAGCCACACTATCACCCTAGGGTGAAATTATTTGAAGATATGGTGCTATATGATGTGCATATTAACCAGAATGTGATTCTTAGAGATTTTGGTAACAACTTGACTAGGTCTAAAAGAAATGCATTAATGAAGCTTAAAAATAACAAAAATATAGTGGTGGCTAAGGCTAAAAAGGGGGGTGCTATAGTAATATGGGCAAGAACTGAATATGTGAGTGAAGCTTTGATGCAATTGAATGATGGCAGATTCTATCATAAGCTGCCTTTAGATCCAACCATGTATTTCAAAAGAATAATCGACGCATTTCTTTTGAATGTTATTTCATATGGAGATATATCAGAATCTCTTTATAAACAACTTAGAGTGGTTGACCCTAAACCTCAGAGATTCTACATCTTGCCAGAGATACATAAAACACCCATTAAACCTCCAGGAAGACCTATAGTGTCAGGGAGAGGTTCTTTAACAGAACCTTTGTTAGTATATCTTGAACATCAGTTAAAACCACTACTACATTTGGTAAGAGCTAGATTAAAAGATTCTAATGATTTCTTATGTTTAATGAATGATCTACAAGAGAGTCCCAACTCTTTTCTTTGTACCCTGGAAGTTCAATTTTTGTATATGAACATCCCACATAGTGGGGGTATTCGGGTCCTGAAACATTGGCTTAAAATATATGGTATGTATTTACCAGGACTTGTTGATTTCTTGATCACCCTTGTACAATTTGTATTAGAACATAATGTGTTTTATTTTTGTGGTGACTGTTATCTACAAATGAAGGGAACTGCCATGGGCACTACATTCGCACCAATTTACACTGAGCTCTTTATGGGTTATTTGGAATGACAGTTAATTTATAATGATATGAACTCATTTAAAGAAGATTTAATGATGTGATATCACTACCTGGACAATTGCTGGGGCATTTGGTCAGGAACTGCTACCAAGTGGTCAAAATTTATTAAATATTTGAATTCCAATGAGTTTGGACTTGTATTTACTGATAGAATTGAAAAAAAAAACAGTATTTATTTTTTTAGATGTTAAAATAAGTAAGAAAAGAAATGGTTGTATGATTACCAGCTTATACAGAAAACCGTTTTCTAAGAATGCTATATTAGAAGCTAGCAGTTGTCACCCTAAATATATTACTACCAATATACCGAAGTCACAATTTCAAAGACTTAGGCATGTTTGCAGTGAAGATGAGGGATACAAACTTGAACTAAAGGATATGAGTGACAGATTCATAAGAAGTGGTTATCAGAAAAACAATATTGTGAAAGAACAAACTAAGGCATTTGGTTACGTTTGAGACAAAGTTTTGAGAAATAGAAATGTAGATTCTTTGCAGAGTAATGGACCTGCAATATTGGATACAACAAATTCCAAACCCAGATTTGTTATAAATTGGGTTGGGAGGGTGGCCTAATGGTTAAGGTGCTTGCCTTACAAACACAAGGTGCAGGGTTTGAGTTTCTGAAGGAATAATTGGCTAAGCTTGCAATGGTTCGCAAGGACAGTTAGCCTAGAACTAGCCTATGAACCTAAATTATGGCACACACATTTTCAAAATCAGGGAAGTTGTTGCCAAACATTGGGAAATTTTGAAATCTGACCCATTCTTTGACCGTTGCCTAAATGCTAGATGTTCTTATAGTTATAGAAGAGAGAAGAATATTGGTGAGTCACTTTCTTGGTATAAGAAAACTGACTGGCCCAAAGAGAATGAACATAACTATGAACCTAGGGGTAGCAATTCTTGTGGGAATTGTGTGTATTGTAGGGTAGTATCACGGACTAAGTCATTCACATCTATTAACACAAAAAGTATTTGACATTAGACATTTGATAACTTGTCGTACAGAGTGGGTAGTTTATATGGTGGTCTGCCAAAGTGGGTCGTTTTATGTCGGGCAGGCGTCCAGGAATCTGAAGAGTAGAATTGCAGTGCACCTTAGTGATATCAATTGTAAATGTCAGAGAAGTGCACTCTGTAAACACAAACTAGAACATACCTCAGCACAATTCCTTTTTGTTGGGATTGATGTAGTGAAAGGGGATAGAATGTCAGACACTACCAAACATGAGCTTTTAGATAAAAAAGAAAGGATGTGGATGGTCAAGCTGGGGGGGTTTATACAAGCCCGGACTTAATGACCATTGGTGATGTTTGATTCATATTTTCACCGTCTTCTTTCTCAGCACTTTGGTTAATATTATGTTTTTATACTAAGTGTATAATATTTTTACACATAATTTTGATCCAAATAATAGAATAACAAAAATATTGTGGATGATTATATGTACTTAGTTGTATATGTAATCATAAGTTAATTATGTTCCTTGAAAAATATGCCTTTTGAATTTGGGTTCCATATTAGGGAATGTGTACTTAAAATGTGTATGCCTTTAACTGAATGGGGACCATGACATATAAATGCTGGTGGTTGCTGTATTGTAATTTCACGCTGACGATGCCAGGGGGCAAAACCGGTCACCGGTCTGTGTTGTTGGAGCCGAATGGCTGCTACAGAAGCTGCTTGAATGTTTGTTCTACTGGAATAAAAGTTTTCTACACACTTAAAGTGCTTTGGGCCCTTTTCTTCTGGATTTACTATGAGGTTTGATACACTAATGGGTGCTGGATTCTAATGTTTATGCTTGAACTGTGTATAGTCTGGCCACCAATCTTATTTAAGCGTGGACCAGTTTGTTTTTGGACTATATATATATATATATATATATATATATATATATATATATATATATATGTATATATATAAGTGTACCAGTAATAAAAAACATCTATTAACAAATAACACAATGTCAATGTCAAAACATCAAAAATATTGATGTAGATACACCAGAACCAAGAAACTGCCTGGGTGCAAACTTTTACTTAAAAAAAAAAAAAAATACAAAAAACACTGTTTCCTCCTCTGCACCCCCACACCCCCTGCTAAATATACATACTAACTCTGAGACTGCACTAACAGAGTAAGGGCAAATTTATCTACCCTTGGATCTGTGCAATCTCTCACACCTGTTGATCAGCTGCCTTGCTGATGTAACCTGCATTCATCTGTGCCACTAGCACCCATACCTATAGCTATATATAGGTTCATAGATAGGTACTAGGCTATCGGCCCAAGGGCATACGTAAGCCTAGCCAACAAGGTTCCCTGGCTTACGCCACCCAAGAAAGTTATTTTCCTGTGCCACTGTTGAGCAGAGACACAGAAGTGATTCCCAGGGTGTATTTCCTATTTTCCATCCACTCATCAAGATTTTTCATGAAGAATGCTAATGAAGAACTTTGCTTGACATAGATGGGTAGCCTATTCCAGAGTATGGGAAGTCTCTGGGACAGGAATCTATCCCTTCAGCATGTCCTGTTTATTCTGGTGACAAGGCTTAGGTCCATAGAGTGTGTATCTTGGAGGGATTGGTATTTCTTTAGGTGTAGCACGTCCGACAGCTCTGGGTTTGACATAGCTTTATATGTTAGGCAGAAATCACCTCGGAGTAGGCAATATGCTACGGAGTAAAGCTGGAGTTTTTTGAGACGGTCAGTATAGGGCATTTGTTTGAGGCCAGTAATCTTCTTTGTGAGGTACTTCTGTGGCCTTTCCAGCTGCTGCAGATATCTTGTGAGGTACATTCCAAAAGGGGCGTTGTACTCTATAATGGGTCTAATGAGTGTCGAGTAGAGGGGAACAATGACCTCTTTTTTCCTGGATGAGAACCCTTTTATGTCGTGTGCTACATAGAAGGACTTCCTGACTACTGTGGCAATGTGACTTTCAAAGGAGAGACAACTGTCCACCTGGGTCCCAAGGTCTTTTATCACACATTCGGTGTTAAGTAGATTGCTGCCTATGTGGTAGTTTATGTGTACAGAGTTTTTACTAAAGGGCATGACACTGCACTTTTTGGCATTGAGCTTGAGGCCATGGCTCTGACACCAGGCATCTGTCTCAGCGAGGCCCTTCTGTAGGATGTCCACATATATATATATATATATATATATATATATATATATATATATATATATATATATATATATATATATATATATATATATATATATATAGATTCACTTCCTAATCTTGAAATACTGAAACATCAAATTTCAGTATCTCATAGGTTCATAGGTTCATACTAGGCTATCTGCCCTAGGGCATTTATAAGCCTAGCCAGAGTTGTGTGGCTTTCACCACCCCTTAGGTTGAAGAATACTATACCCATTAGTTTGCCGTGCCTCTGTCCAGCAGTGATACAGAGATGATCCCCGGGGTAAACCTACGATCTCCCATCCACTGGTCAAGATTCCTCTTGAACAGAGCCAGCGAGGTGCTCTGTCTTTCATGGACCGGGATTCTGTTCCACAGCATAGGGAGTCTCTGGGTGATGAATCTGTCCCTCCAGCACGTCCTATTTATATCCGTGTTGAGGTTTAAGTCTCTTGCTCTTGTGGCTCTGGTGGATTTGGATTTTTTGAGGTGGAGCATGTCCATTAATTCCGGGTTGGACTTGGCCTTGTATGTCAGGCACAGGTCACCTCTGAGCAGATGGTATGCGACTGAATAGAGCTGGAGTTTCTTCAGTCGGGCAGCATATGGCATATTTTTGAGCCCCTTTATCCTTTTGGTGAGGAACTTTTGGGGTCTTTCCAATTGCTGCAGGTGTCGGGTAAG
Source organism: Protopterus annectens (assembly GCF_019279795.1). Taxonomy (NCBI): domain Eukaryota; kingdom Metazoa; phylum Chordata; order Ceratodontiformes; family Protopteridae; genus Protopterus; species Protopterus annectens. The sequence continues at coordinate 1,003,325,083 of NC_056726.1, forward strand.
ATACATTCGAATGGGGCATTGTACTCAATCATTGGTCTGATAAGTGAAGAGTACAGGGGAACAATGACCTCCCTTGATCTGGATGTGAATCCCTTCATAATCAAGTGGGCAATGTAGAAGGTCCTCCTAACCACTTTGGCAATGTGAGTGTCAAAAGAAAGGTTACTGTCAACTTGAGTCCCCAGGTCCCTGATAACCTCTTCTGTGCTTAATGGATTGCCACCTATTTGGTAACTTGGGGTTACCTTGTTTTTACCAAAGGGTATGACTATACATTTTTTGGCGTTTAGCTTAAGGCCATGGCTCTGGCACCAGTTATCCATTTCTATGAGAGCTCTCTGAAGGATATCTGTGTCTGATGGATTTTCAACTATGGCGCCCAGTTTGCAGTCATCTGCAAACTTTGTCAGCCACAATCCTCCTATGTTTGCCTGCACTTCTGAAAAGTAGATGCCGGACAAGAGGGGGCCCAGGACTGAGCCCTGTGGGACACCACTTGTGACCGGCTTGGAGTCTGACATGGCACCAGCAACTCTAACCCTGTGGGTTCTGTCCTTGAGCCAGTTTGCAACCCATCTTGTGACATATGGGTTTACATTTAAGCTGGTGAGCTTTTCTACGATACCCGAGTGGGGTATTGTGTCGAAAGCTTTTGCAAGGTCAAGGTAGGCTGTGTGAACTGCCTTACCCTCATCAATGGCCTTGGTGACTGTTTCAAAAAGTCGACCAAGTTCAAGAGGCATGATCTGCCCTTGACAAAGCCAATTGGGTAGGATCCAATGTCTGTAGGTCCCTATGTCTTTATTTATGAGTTCCATTATGATCCTCTCCATAGCTTTGCAGACCAGGCTTGTTAAGCTTATGGGGCGGTAATTACCAGGGTCCGTAGAAGCACCGCCTTTGTGGAGTGGGACCACAGTTGCCGTATGCCACTCTTTGGGTACATATCCTGTGGTAAGGCTAAGATTAAACAGCAGCCTTATGTGTGGGTTTAGTTCCTCATTGAGTTTGTGTAGCACACAGCCGGGGACACCATCCAGTCCCATTGATGCTGTGTTTTTAGCTTTAGAGAGAGCAGCTCTCACCTGGGCATTTGAGATGATTGGGAGGCTACACTCTGCTGGGATAGATATTTCTCCTTTTGGGGGGGAGGGAGAAATTTGCACTGAACCTGTCTGCCAGTATGTTTGCAATGTCTGTGGGTTCAGTGATTTTTGTATCATTTTGGACTAATTCTGAGCATATCTGGGAGTTTCCACCCAGGTTTCTAACATAGCTAAAGAAGGCCTAATGATTGTCTTTTGAGTCCTTGGCGATTTTTCTCTCAAAGTTGGCCTTGGATGATTTTATGAGTGATCGTAGTTTATTACTAGTATTGATCAGAGATGTCTTCCCTTTTAGGGATTTTGCTCTATCTTGTAGTAGCTTTCTCCTCTTGTTGTAAAGTTTGTTTATGGCTGGGGTCCACCAGATCGGGCGCTTGCCTTTGGTGGAAAGGGTCTTGATTTTATTTGGGATTGCTTGATCCATGCAATCCTGGAGGTGCTCGTAGAAAGCATTTGTAAGGGATTCAGCAGCGTGGGCTGTGGTTTCCAATGGCTCAGGGGCCTTGAAGGATACCACACCAGTCTTAAGAAGTGTGAAGTTGGCTTTTGAGAAGTTCTTCACTGTGGTCTTTTTTGTTGGGGGTGGGGGCGGGATGTGGATTTCCAGTGAGATTAGTTTATGGTCTGATCTCACCAATGAGGGATATACTTCCGGTGTGGAGCATTTTGTCCCCATGTTTGTGATGATCAGGTCTAGTATATTTTCACCTCTTGTGGGAATGGTGACAAGTTGTTCCATAGCATTTGAGTTTATGAACTCCAGGAACCTTTGGGCTAGGGTATTGGGGCTTGAGTAATGTTCCCAGTCTATGTTTGGGTAGTTGAAGTCACCCAATATGATGGTGTTTGGAGAGACATTTATACTCTCCAGTGTCTTCAGGAAGGCTGTGTGGGGTTCCTGAGTTTGAGAGGGTGGCCTGTAACATGCTACAAACTGTAGAGCAGTTTTGCCTATGGTTAATTGCACCTGAATGGTCTCTGATGCTTCGTGAGTTGCCACCAGCCTGGAGGTGTGGGTATCCTTGATGAATATGGATACTCCCCCTCCTTTTGTGGTACGGTCTGGGTTTTGGGGCCAGAACGCATGATATGAGGTAAAACCTGATAGTGCCGGGGCACTCTCAGGAGCCTTGAACCAGGTTTCAGTCACAGCACAGACATCGATGTTCTCCATACTGAGGAGGGCTTCGAGGGCGTGCATCTTGAGATTTAGACTTCTGGCATTGAGCAGCATTACCCTTAGTTTTTTTCCATTATTGTTTTCTAGGGCGGTGGGTTTAGAATTTGAGCCTTGTCTAAAAAAGGCACTATGGGGGTGGCAAGAGCCTTTGCCAATGTCCGGAAACCCAGGGGTGACAGGTGCAAGCCATCCCTTGCGAAGCAGCGTGGCTTGTCAAGCATGTCATTCCAGGCAGACAGACATTGGATCCCCTTAGAATGACACCAGAAATTAAGCCAATTATTAAAACTGATCATTTTGTCTCTGTATTGTGGCATCATTCTTGGTGAAGGTAGGATACTGCTCAGGGTCAGGGTCATACCAGCCTGGGCTACATAATCTGAGAGCTCCTCTATGTCTCTTTTCATGTAGTCCAGGAGGTACGTCTCAGGTCATTCACACCGGCATGGACAATGACTGAGTCATACTTGTACTTGCTGTGGAGTGACCTGAGTGCTTGTGTTATGTGGCGGATTCTAGCCCGACAGGCAGCTTACTGTGACCCTCTCCTTGTTCAGTCTGGTGAGTGGGACGTCAGTGTGTCTGACTATGGAGTCACCTATGACAAGTGTGTCTGGCATTGTGTTTGACCTTAAGGGCTGTGACTGATTTGCACACTGACTTTGTGATCTATGTGTTGCTTGTGTTATGTCATGAGGTGGCAGTTGTTTGGGTGTCTGCTTTGGAGGCCTCTGCTGTTTTGGTAGATTTTTGATCAGTGCCTCCGAGTATGTCTTTGTGTGTTTATGTGTTTGATTTGTAGTTGTGATAGTTCTATGTGAGACTGGGTTTATGGTGTGTGTGGTTACCTTCTCCTCATGTCTGGTTTTGCCAGTCCTGAGTTGAGAGAGCTCAGCCTCCAGTTTGGCTATATAGTTGCATCTCTCGCATGTATTTGTGTTTTGTGGGAGGAGGAGAGGGTTGTCTGTGTACATGAGGCAATTGTAACATTGTCTCAATATTCCCAGATTCACCAGCTGAGCAGGAGAGGACGCTAGCAACTGACCCTTTGACATGCTAGAAGAAATGAAAAAGTTTGCTGTGTAACTGAGTCAGAAAGGACCTATAGGAAGTGGGTACTCAAGGGGGTTTTAAGCTAGTGAAGTACTTTGTATAATATAGAAGTGCTTTACCTGACTAAAAATGCTTTAGGAACAGGGGCTGAGCTTTACAGATAGAGGATAGACTGTTTAGATTACAAGTAGAGCAGTTCTAAGGGAAAAAATGAACAGCAGACTCTCTGAGCCAGAAATAGTCCAACCTTGTCTAACCGAGCTGCCCGATGGTGCTCTAGTGGCAA